>NW_020955763.1:520183-522674 GCF_003031625.1 Empidonax traillii | reverse complement strand
GTCCCTAAAACAGACACTGTCCCTTCTCGTGGCCTAGCAACACTCAGGAGATTACAGACACTGTTGTGATTCAGGGCAGAGGGGCCTCCGTGTAAACACAGTCTGAGAGTACAGGGAGATGGAAAGAACAGAAATCTCCAGCACCAGCAAATTTTTCTAAAAAAACCCCCACAAAACCAAAATCATCCTCCCACCCCCCCAAAAAAACCCAACCGATAACAAAAGACCACCCCAAAACACAAAAAAACTCAACCAAAAACCTTCATCCAACCCAAAATTGGCCATCCAGTGAAAGGCATGAAGGACTGTTGTAATGAGCACAATAGCACTGTGAGCCTTCTCTCTTTTAAGGAAATGTCCAAAACACGGTTCCCCATCAGGTTTATGGAAGACTGTTCTATTTTAAGCAAACTCTCCTTGTCAGTTCCTCCAGAAAGACCAAACTGCAAACATCTGGTGTGGCAAGTTTCTTATGTCACTCAAACCATGGGGACTGCACCTCTCTCACATTTGACGGTGAGAAAGATATTCACAGTTCTTAGACAGCAATAGAGCTCAGAAAAGAGAGAGAAAGGCCTTCTTGCGAGAGGAAGAAGTATTGTGTGTTAGAGTTTTCCTATGGAGTAAGGCAATAATCTGAGCCTCTCTCTACATGCCCTCTGTCAGGCCTACTCAGGGAAAGCTTAAGAGATCTTGTGGCACTTAGTAACAGTGGTAGCCAGTGATGAGAACTGCACAGATGATACCAAGGTACTGCAGCCAGCAAGTTTCTCTCTTCCCACAATCAACTGTCCTCCACTTTGAGGTGATTGTATCACCCAAGGGATATAATGTCAGTCTGCAAGTCGAGATACAGGAAAGATTACTGGAGATCCAAGAAAAAGGAAGGCCCACTTTGTCCTTTAAAAGAAAAGGAAGTCAAATGCAGATTGTATTGCCGCATCTCCTCTTCACTAGTCTTCTCCCACTGTGATACTTTCCTTTCCAAATCTACTTATTTTCCTTTCATGCTAACTTTAACTTGCCCGAAACAGGCTCAACTCTTCCTTCTCACATGCTGTACGTTCCTTCTGCTCCCTCTTGGATCCCAAATCTGCTTCAAAAACCTTTCTCCTTTCTCACATGGCTGCCAAGCTGACACCTCCCAAACAATTCTCCCCACCCTCAAGAGCCTGGAAACCTCTCTTCAAGGCAGGCAGCCTTCTCCTCAGACTCATAAGATCCCTAAATCCCCACCTCACTGGCTGAGTCCGAAGCAGTGGGGAACAGCTGGGAAAGAACTTCTCACAAAGGAAGGAAAGGCATAATTCCGAACTGATCCTTTGCTATCACAGGCTCCTCTCCCTGTTTCATTCTGCAAAGGAAATGTGCAGACTCTACAGAATCCAAACCTGCAGCATGTTGTAATTGATTATGCACAAATTGAAAATGTTCCCAGCACCCAGAGCAGAGAGGCCCCCCCAGCATCCACAGTGCCAGGCCTGCAGAAGCTTTCAGGCTCTGTTTAACTCCACAGAACTGAGCCTTGGGTTCTGTGCTTTGCTCACACTACAGATGGTGACTGAAGGACATGGGAGAATCACAACCTAAGGTTAGGCAGGATTAAGGATTTTCTGACACCCCCCCACTCCCATCACTCCTTTTTTATGTTTCTCCACTTCACAGCCAACAGAGGGGGGAAAAAATCAAATCAGGGTGGTTTCTGGGCTGTGATACACAACCGGGCAACTGTGCTGAGAAATCAATGGCAAGACAAATTCTGTCTGACTTCAGCATGGGTGGAGAGGGAGCCTGATGTACAGCAGGAGACATCAGGCAAACCACTGAATCAGGAATTTTCACAGCTCCAGCTTTTCAAAGACATTGTGCCCTCTGCTTTCAGCCGCACTTTTAGGAAATACTTGATTGGGTGTTGGCCTTAATTAACCCTGATGCAGTTGCATTTTTGGAATACGGGGAAGGTTGGATGTTACACAAACATCAAACAGGGCTTGTCAGCAGCAGGAAAAACATTGAGGGAAACGAGCAGCTCTTCCGCCTATGTCCTTTAAATAGAAGATGCTGCAATTTATGGCTCTTGCAGAAATACCAGCTCAATCTCCCTTCCTTATCTATTGTGTCTTCCCTCAAACACAGAGGCAAGTTGGGTTTTGCTCTGAAAAAAGCACTAAGCAGACTGTTGCTATAGCAACCAACTACCGGAAACCCATTTGTAATTAAGATGGTGGTCTGAGCACCCAAAAAAATACATCCTGCCAAACCCCCAGGTTTGCAGCTTCCTAAGTAAAAACAGTGTGCTTTCACAGCGAGTCCCTCTGACCAGGGCAAGGTTGGTTAGGCTGGATTGCAAGAGTCATTAGGTCTTTGGAAGTAGTTTGCTACTGAGATAGCAAAATAGGAAACAGCAGGGTTGCAATGTAAGTACTTTTCAACCATAACCTGTAAAATTTTGGAACACCTAATGAATCATACTTACAAATTTTAAAATGCC
>NW_020955763.1:516194-519780 GCF_003031625.1 Empidonax traillii | reverse complement strand
CCCCCCCACAGTTCAAAGGCTGCTTTAAAATCTTGCAATAAAGTTAATTAATAATTTAATAATTGTTTAAAAATATTAATTTAATTAATAATTTTTAGAAAAAGGTATCTTAGTTTTCCCTTTAGTGTTTACTAAAGGAGATGACAGCTAGACTGAATGACTTAATGTGATCCTTGAAACATAAATTAAGAATGGATGAGGTTCTTTTAAAAATGACATTTATTGCTGATTGAGGGTTGTGTGATGTGAATGACAGAAACATGAAGGCTTTATGTAATGAGATTTTATAGAGGTAAACATATGTACAGGCACTTTAAAGGAAAATGCCTCTCTTGCTGTCTTGAACTCTGAACTTTACAGATTTTATATTACTAAAGATAATGTAGCCATCAGTTCCTATAAAAACTGTAATGCCTTCAACCCACAGTGGCTTGATCAAATAGCCATCAAACTATACAAATATAAAATACTGGGGTAGCTTATTGTTTCTCAAGTTAGATTTATACTCTATTATAATGTGTTTCAGACCTGCTTAATAAAGGGACATTTAGGCTTTCAAATATTAAAAACAATCCAAATATGAACAAGGCTTTTAAAAGAAATTCAGAGACCTATATTTAACTGTACAGAGTTTAGAGTAAATATTGATTGTTCATGCTTTACTTCCATTTTCCTACTTTTTGTTTGCTTTTTTCTTGGAAAAATATATGTTTTCTCTTTATTCTAACGTTTTATAAACTAATGTTCTAACATTTTATAAAGTAGTAGTAATCTCAGAACCACAAACTCCAAGCTGCTGCTCTGCAGTGAAGATCTGAGCTCTCCAAAAACTCTAAATTTCATGAGCAGAAAAGAAAGGTTCCACCTTTCTGGTTACCTTCCTTCTTTCTATTTGGTCCTACCCCTTGTCATTCACCACCGTCCATCGTGACACTGTTGCTGTTCTGCTGCTCCTGTCTATGCCTTAACTGTGTTTTAGAAGAAGCTGTGTTTTTGGAAGGCCAAATCCTGGAGCTCATTTTCAGCCCAACAACCAGCAAACACAATTAGGAATTTTTATTGATTTAAACTGATAGGATGCTGCTCTTAATACCTGTGGGTTTTCCTCAGAAATCAATATCACTAATTACCATCCTGAGTATGCTTGTGTGAACCATACTGTGTTCTGTCTCCCCAGATGAGCAGGGTAGCATTCTCCCCTGAGCTGAAATGTGACCTATGACAGGAGGTGTTCTGTCTCCAATTAATAATGAAAAAATGCAAAACTCTACAATTGCATTAGCTATTATTGGATATTAACTGTTATTGGCTTAATCAGCTGTATTTTGGATTCTCTACAGATAAATGATTGAAATTTCCATTTGCTCACACTGGCAAAAACCCCAAACAACCCAGAACAAACAAACAACCCCCCAAAAAACTCCTCACAGCAGCTTCTCCATTTCTTTATCTAACAGTATACCTTCAGAATCAAAAGGAATGGAATATGAGGCAATTCAGTAAATGCACATAAATCATCCGACTGTGTATTGACTGTAATCACAATTTTTCATCTAGGAAATATAAAAATCTTTTGACTGGAAGTCAACAGTGAATAGTAAATCTTTACACTTACCCATATTCTATACTTCAAGCTTTGGAGACAAATTCTGCAAGGTACAACCAGTCTCGTGGAGGAATACACTCTAAAAGGGCAAACTTTACTACTGCCCCCCTGAACAGGCCTGGGGTGTAAGGGCAGGAGGCAACCAGAACACAGAGCTGGGTCACTGCTCACCTGAGCTGAGAACCAGGCAAGCCAGCAGTGAGCATCCAGCAAAGGCAGGAACACAATCCCCTGCAAGCCAGAACCACTTGGCTTGGGCAGGATGCACCAGATGGCCCTTTTGGCAATTCAGGGAGCCACTGACGGGATTTCAAAGGGGACGTGGTGGCCAGACCTGCACTGAGCTGCAGTTGCGATAGATGAATTGACACTGAGGAAGGAAGTTAAAGGAATATTGCACCATGTATAATCTTAAAAAACATTGCAACACGTACAATCTTAAAAAAGACAATGGAAATTTTTATGAAACCTACAAGTGAAACATTGGCAATGACCTAAGCAACCCAATTTAGGTATCCTATAGGCACTTCCCAAGGTCACACTCCTCTTTCCTGCGTGTGCCCAGGACGCACAGGCAGTGTACAAGACAGTTGGTTCTCCCCAGTCCTCACAACATCTGTTCCTGTGTTCCTGTGAGGCACAGGTTTCTTCAAGTGCTGACAGCTCTCCATGATTTGGGCTTTTTAGTGGGCTGGGAACACCAGGATAGTGGAAAAACCAAAGACAATATGGGCTTTGGGGAGGGCACTGCAGTGGGACCAAATTTTTTTTTGCATGGAAGAGCTTCCATCTGGCCTGGCCTGCTAGAAGAGCCAAGAACCACAGACAAGCCAAGGTTCTGGGAGAGCAGAACAGCAGACACAGCACGTTCCCACACATTTACAAAGTGAGGCAGCTCAGCCCTGCGTGCACAGTCTGCCCCCTCCACAATCCACGGATCACGGAGCATTAGCTGTAATTGCAAACCCACTGGTCCCCTCTGACTCCATGCAGTGGTTTACTGGGAAGCATTGTTCCCTGTGGAACACAGGGCATGCACTATCCCTGCACATTCCCTCTCACAGTCTGCTTCACTGCCAGCCATCCCATGGTTTCTCCATGCCTGTGGGACACAGTGGGCACTGATTTTGGCCCAAGAATTGCAGCGCTCAAACCAGCCAAAGAGTTTCGTCATCGGGGCCGGTTCTATTAATAAATGCCCCATTAGTCACTGTGGTTTCTGATGGGATGTTACATGTGTTAAAAGAGTGAATGTTTCATGTAGCTTCCAATTAGCTGGGAAGTGTTTTCTGGTTCTTTGCCTAGAGGGACTTAGACAACAGTAGCATTGTTAGCAATGAACTGCCACCTCCTAATGTTGAGTTACAAGATTTAGTGGGTTACTAAACTGCTACTGACCTTCTTTGATTATTTTTCTTAATTACTCAGGAAGCTTTTGAAAAATGCTATAAAATAGATGTTTCAAATTAACAGAAATTGGGACAGTATGTATTTAGAATAGATGAGTTTATTTGCAACTCTATGGCACCAAACTATTGTTCAGAAAAAAACCAAAAACATGAGATAGGATTCCTAAGTATATTTTAAACTGGCTTCCAAATCAATTCAGCAAAACTGGCTTTATCTAAAGAAAATGGCCTTTAGGCAATTGTAGACCCTTACTTAACATGCTCCATTAGGATGTGGAGTCAAATTTTCTTACTTCTAAACAACCTCTTCGCAATTCTGTGCTACTGCCCTGTTTCTGTCTCCCCTTTCACCTCTCTTAGCTCTGATTCCTTTCTGCAGGAGGGGGAGAGATGCAGGCCTGAAACCTCTTTCCTGCCCCCAGGAAAAAGGATACAGAGAGAACAGTTTGTTATGTACCTCCCTCTGTTTTCCCTCGTATATTTTTTGGACACTAAGCCAAAAGACTTCAGGAAGGTCTTCCAGGAAGGGACCTCCTGCTCCTCTCCTGCTCCTACTGGTGCATCTGAACTC
>NW_020955763.1:479620-515773 GCF_003031625.1 Empidonax traillii | reverse complement strand
GCAGGCCTGAAACCTCTTTCCTGCCCCCAGGAAAAAGGATACAGAGAGAACAGTTTGTTATGTACCTCCCTCTGTTTTCCCTCGTATATTTTTTGGACACTAAGCCAAAAGACTTCAGGAAGGTCTTCCAGGAAGGGACCTCCTGCTCCTCTCCTGCTCCTACTGGTGCATCTGAACTCCTCTTGACTGTGTCTCTTTGCCTTGAAGCAGAGAAAGCTTCTCACCCTTAACCTGACCTGCTGGCATTGTTGTCTCAGTCCTCGTTTTATTTAATCAGCTCAGGAAATCTATAGAAAGTATTGTGTTACCTAATGAGAACGTCATATGGCAATCATCCACAACATACAGATCAATAAACCTCCCCTAAAGGCAGTTTCTCACTCATTGTATCCCACAGCAATCCACTGAGTGTTAGAATTGAAGGCACAAAAATTTAAAGTGAGCACAATAAAATAATGAATATTGGCCCGGTACAAACATTTTTTCTTAGTGGAACAAAACGCTGCCACAGAGAGAACTTTCTCTAGCACCCAGGAAGAAAATCCTTAAGGCAGTTAAGACTTAACTATTATACAGCTCAGCACCATAAACATTGAAAACCTTTTTTTACTATGATTCCTGACTTTCTACAGGAACTAGTCACTTAGTTCCTTTGATATAAATCTACAGTAACATAAATACCCAAAGCAGCATAATCAATTCAAAAATCTACTAAGTTATTAACACACAGAATACTTCTTTGTAGTTTTGAAGCATAACTGAAAAATCCATCTCAGTGAGAATAAAAACAGATATGTTCATCCGAAAACATCAGAAAAGTTCATTCCTGTAACTTTAACTTTTTCTTCACGTTTCCACTGGTGCAGTTCCCATACTACAGTATTGGGAAGAGCGTAAGTCAAGTCTCATTATTGGAACAATTTGACAGTATTTCAGCTATGCTTTTAAATTTCCCTTCCAATTACTTGGCAAAACTCGTCATTTAGCCAAGTTTAACTGAAAATTAGAGATTTCTCCCTTGGTTGTTTATTGTGCAGTGGTGATACACCTGCTTCTTTCACAAAACTTAGTTTTACTTTCCTGTGACCACTGTTTGATCCCTCTTCTTGCAGGTTTCCACATTTAAAGTTGCTGCTGGTAATAGGCTGAACTCCCTTCTACTGAACAATGCTAAAGATCAATCCAATGTTAGGGAAAAGCACAAACCAATCAGTGCTGGATAACAATGGATCTGATTTTCCTTAAAGGTCAGGCTTTTCTTCAAACACACTCTATGAATATGCAAAGGGGTCTGCTCAGTGGGACTGATCTCAGTGGTTTTGCACACCACTGTCAAATACCTTCCAAACTGGCAATCTTGAATCAATTTATAACTTCACATTATTTTTTAACTGCATTTCCATGAACATAAATACCTGAGAGTATGAAGTGCACTGAATGATGTCCTTCATTGATTTCTGGAAATCTGGTGTGTTTTATGCTTTGGGAGCTAACTGAAAACACTCACAAAATCTTTGTTTTTATCAAAAATCTTCATTTTTAACAAAATCTCAAGTTTGGATTTTCACTTCAAAGAACGGCAAAGTATGGAGGCTTGGACTCAATTTGTAGAGAAAGAAAATGTTAACAGAAATTATAAGATTCTGGAATTTCTTCATAGTAATTCACAGGGCCAAACTTAGACCTTCCATTATTCAAGAGTATTTCTGAGTAATTCTATCCTCATAAAAGAGAGAGTTCTGATCAGACAGTTATGACAGACAAGTAGACTGCTGTCAGGGAATTGTAGAGAACGAGGAGGGGTCCCCACTGAGCCTCCTTTCCTCCAGCCTTAACACTCCCAGCTGCCTCAGCTGCTCCTCATCACACCTGTGCTCCAACCCCTTCCCCAGCTCCACTGCCCTTCCCTGGACACACTCCAGGGAATGCCTTTTATGTCGTGAGGTGCTCAAAAGTGAGCACAGGATCTGAGGTGCCTCACCAGTGCCCAGCTCTGCTTTCATCAGCCACACTTTCGCTGATACATGAAGGCATAGCAGTAAGCTATGTACCACTGGAAATGAACTGCCGTTGAAATCACTTTCTCTTCTTCTCCAAGTTTCATTAGAAATTTTAGCCATAAAATACAGAAAACTTAATCCTGCTCACTGTGTCCTTCCAACCTTTTAAGTGACTTTCTGAAGAGGATACAAATAGAAAACTGAAATGCAACACATTATTCAGTTATGATGTCTAAGTAGCCACTTCACATCTTTTAAATAAAACAAGATGTTCCCGTGCTGTGTAGAGATGCTTTTACAAAGCAGGGGCCTTTTAACTGATGCATTTGCAAGAATACAAATGCTTACTAAACACAAATTTGAACTGTGTAAGTAAGTCCTCTGCCTTTATCAGGTAGAGTTCCCCTCCCCAGAAGGTCAGGAGCAAGAAGAATGCCATGTTCAGCTGTGTTGCATTTGGGCACCCTGGGACTTATTTTCCCAAATACTCCAACCCATTCTATGTTGACATAATTTAATGGACATGCAAGTTTACAATAGAATGTGTCCTAATTTCGGACATGGGGGGAAGGGCTACAAAACAGCCTTCAGTGGGTTATGAGAAGTAAACAGGTCAGTGATTCAACATTTTCTGACAAAGTGCTGAGTTAAGTTAAACAAACTTAACAGGCAGTCAAGATGATGCTAAATCACAGGAAAGATTCTTAGGATTGACTAAGGACCATCAATCCAAAGACTGACTGTATGGAAAGGGAATACTTGGATGGCTAAGAAAAAGCATTCAACACTATTATAAAAACTGTCACCATTTCTGGGTCACATTCATACTGGCCAATTTCCAGTTGGCAGAGCAACTCTGTAGGGTGGGAAACAAGACAGCACAGAGCAGTCTACGACAGTGATTTGAAAAGAGGAATGCAAAGATGACACAAATACTCTCTTCTTCATTCAGCACAATGCTGGGCACAGCTCAACTGTTACTGCACAAAAGTCAGCTATACTTGTAGTACCTTGCATGTTTTCCATCGTTATCCAGGCTGATCTGCCCGGATACAAGACCTATGGCTCACGATACCAGACTCCTGGTAATAACTGTTAACAAAAACACCTGCTGGACTTCACATAGAAATGGTGTGTTTAACATTGAGCATTAGAAAAAACTCATAGTGTCTCAAAAGAAGAATGTTAAACCACAGAAGGGTTTGCAGAATAATTAACTTCACACGAGGTTTCTCCTTGGTGGAAAAGCCAAGGATACCTTAAGTTGTGTGGCACTCAGGGCTCCAGGAGTCTGTAGGAGTCACTCACTCCCCTTCAAGAGGAAGGGAAATGAGCTCATACCTCAGCACAAAATCTGCCCCACAGTTCCCAGCCCTTGTGATCTGTTGCACCTCATCACTGGCAATGCTGGAGATTCAATCTGGCAGGAACCAAGAAGTTACACAGCCCAAAGGAAGTAATTTTGGCACTTGCCCTTTGCCTACCCCGAGGTTTTTACCAAGGCATGTCCTAGATTGACTCACCATTTTTCCTTCCTTTTTTTTTCTAAGAGACTGCTACTAAGTCAAACCCATGTAGCCATACAGTCAGTTCTAAATAATAGGGTCATAAAACTTACAGAACTTACTATAGCACAACCCAGTTGCTGTTTTTACCTCTTGAATGCTGCTAAACATAGCACAGGAAGACTTCCTTCTCCTTCCTCCCCGCCCCACGCATGGTTGACAGCGTGACATTTACCACACTCACAACCCTCACGGTTAAAAAAAGAAGTTCTCTTCCAAAATTAAACTTACCTCCTTCAGCAAAGTGAACAGAGTCACTTATACTGGTTAAGATGTAATTTATATTCAACTCTCTAGTTATCTATATGACATATACTGAACCTAAAAGCAAGTTTTGAAAATAGGTCTTTTTTAAAGTACACTAAAAATAAGACATTCTTAGAATAAAATCTTAGTTTTATTTTGATCACCATTTGCAATTGTAGCTCGTCAGAAGCAACTGAGCTTCTTTAACAAAGAAAAGCCTGAATTATTGCTGGAGTTTGACTAATGGTATAAAAAAAGCAAAAATACAATGCTGATATTTTAGAATCCTGCAGAAACTGTCCTTTAAAAACACCCTACCAAAATGGATCAGTTCTAAACTGCAAGCTGAAAGCACAAGACTTTGCCATCATCATTGCTTTTCCTTATAGACCTTATCACACCACGCAGACTAAAATTTACACTCTTGTGTGTCTAAATTTAAGTTTTAAAAGCAGATCCAAAATTCTGACTCAGCCTATATATTTCTGCTGTACATATTCCATTGGGTCTGTAAAATAGGGAAATTCTAATTATATGAAGAAAAGAAAGGGAGGAATAGTTGAAAAATCATCCTGCTATTGAGCTGACTGCAGGCAACAAGGAGGGCATTAAGTGGAT
Organism: Empidonax traillii; assembly: GCF_003031625.1. NCBI lineage: Eukaryota > Metazoa > Chordata > Aves > Passeriformes > Tyrannidae > Empidonax > Empidonax traillii. The sequence goes on along the minus strand of NW_020955763.1, from coordinate 511,344 downwards.
CAGTTCATCAATAATGGAATATGAAGACTTTCAACACTAAGTAGGTCAGTGGTACATATTTCTGTTTTACCCTTGGATAGTCACTCAGCAGCCTATTCACAGCGAACTCACACCACCTCCTTTCTCTTATTACCATGCAGTTCTCAGCACCACAACATTTACCAAATCCTCCCACCCCTGTGGAGAACTCGTGCCCTGAAAATGCATGGGGCGTGAAGCTGGAGAGTTGAGGCTGTCCAGGAAGGTTGTGTTGAGAAGTACGTTGATGTTATTTATTCTCTATCAGCTAGAGGTGTGTAAGGAAACAAGCCTGTGTGGCTGCTAAAAGGCACAATGCTGCATAAATCTACCCCTGAATTGCTGTATTAAATGGCATGCCTCCCCATCAACAGACATTGCCACAAATCCATGGAGATTCTGCCAGAGATTTTAATGGATTCTAAATCAATATCCAATACTTCTATGAAGCAACACTGACAGCAGTGCCACTTTTGGTTCTTTTGCTAAGAAAATACCAACAGAAGAATAGAAATGCACTATTTTGGAAGTCCCACTTTACCTTAGGGGCTGTAACAAATTATTTTTAATTATTTCAGTTAAAGGAAATTTGCTCTTTCTTCCTCTTTTTTGAGTTGTTGCCACAGGGATATAGGTGGAAAGCTGCCCAGTCAGCCTACCAGATACTTGCTGAGTCTCTGCTGAGAAAATGTCAAAGCTGATAGAAGAGGAGCTGTCCAGTTCAAAGTCAACATCATCCAGCCCTGCAGGAGAGTAGCACAAGTAGAAATGCAGAAGCAGCTGCCTATTCAAAACTGAGGGCAACCATAACATCCAACACCTTCCCTAAGAAGGTTCTTGATTGAGTAACAGGAATCTGCAGCAGGATCCTTGCTGGGCACAGTAATAACCAGCCAGGAGAGCTGGTAGCCAAAGGCAGTGTAAAATCCAAAAGGATTATTAGTCACTGAAAAGGTTTAATAAGCATTATTTTCACTGCAGCCAAACTAAATGGAAAAAGCAAAATCAGAGTTATTATTTCTCTAGGACTACACATATGGGGACATCTCAGGGTGGATACCACACACAGGAAGACTGAGGGAATCCAGAATATAATAATTGAAAAGATCAGATATTCTGTCCGGTAATTTCAACTGTAAAACAACACTGCTCTTTTGGGTTCGCAAGGGCACCAGCTAATACAGAACACATTAGTTGTTCTGTATTGATAAATGTATCATAGTTGCATTCAGAGAAAAGAAAGGCTATCCCAATCTCCTAAATCATATAAAATATTCCTTATTATTTCTGCTAAATCAAAACATTTATTTGAAAGTACATCTAAAATTAATAAATACTCTAGAACATAAAACTTTTATGTCTAATGTATTTGCCACTCCAGGGTGCTTTTCATTTGTTCTCCTCACTCTTCTTAACTGAACAAGTAATTTATGTGAGTAATGAAAATAATCTGATTGTGCAGCTTTTAATCTATTATTCAATAGCTAAAAGGAAAGTAAAAATCACCCTTTCTATCAATAATTCAGCCTTGGTGCTAATGCAGCCATTGAGCTGCCCCCCTCTCCAGGGCCTCATGCATTTTTAATGCCTCGGGTCTTTGTTAGGAGGTCAAAGATGTGAATTGCGGTGAGAAACACAGTTACCAGGTGTGGGAAGGTCAGCTAGAGAAAATCTCCCTATTGCCAACGAACAAATTAAACTGGCAGGACTGTAAAGGAAAACTGCAATTTGGATACCCGTCACTAAACTTCAAATCTGGACTGTCTGGACCAGATCTCAGCACCTAAGGAGTCTCCCTGGTCTCTGTAGCTCTACTTCCACTGATGCATTTTTAGAGAATTGTTCCTTAAACACTTCAACAGTTTTCAGAGCCCCGGAGGTATGGATGGTTTCCTTGTCTATCTTGCAAGGTGAGAATTGAGCAATAGCAAGAAAAAGAGCTTAGTTATCAAGGGTTTTTTTTGTCTGCTAATAACCTCCTTTGAGAGTGTAATTGTCTCTAAGAGTACAGTTGTCTTCTTCAGGAAAGATTAGCATGTCAAGTATTGTCTTCAGGAGGGCTCCACAACCTCTGAGCTCAGACAGGCACCATCTCCTTTTAGGGGTGGCACAGAAAACTCAGAGGAGGTGGCAGGAGAGAGACTGATGAACTCTCAGACCTCTCCCATGAAGTGGTGCATGTGAACCTGCCACCAAGGAGCTGATGGCATCTCTGAGTGCCTTCCCCTTCTGTCACACAGGTTCTGGTACAGAGATGGGATCCTGCCCACACGTTCCTGGAAGTAAAACGTTCCTGCCCCAGTATGAGAAGCTGCCCCAGTCAATCTACTCTGCTGAAGGGTTGACAAATTACCTGAAGTTCTGCACTGGAAATGGTCCCATTTTATTTTTACCTCTTTAAACTCTACATGACCCAGGACCGTTTATGACAGGAAAAGTGAGGGATTTGCCTTATTTCATCATGGTTCAAAATGAAGCCAATAAATTTGTATGTAACACTTGGCAATTTCTCCCCAGCTCTATTTATTGCTGTCAGGCCTTCTCCAATAAGAGGAAATGATATTAATTTGGACCTGAGAGTAGAAGCATCCATTTTACATCTGGAATTGTTCCAGAGGGAAAATTAGTTCCCCTGTGTGTCACATCACTGCTTCATGTAGATTTGCATTCCAGTGAAGCTTAGAAAACTTGTATAGATCTACATATTAGTAACTCACTACCAAATCAATATCACAACCATTGGCCCTATAAATACACCAAGGAGGTAAAAATGAACAGGATTTTGTAAGCTCTAGCACCAAGTTTAGTGACCACAGAAAATATTCAGGCAAAAGCCAATCTCAATTTCAGTTTTGCAAGAGCAAAATTGCCAGTCAGCCTTTCAGAAGTGGAAGTGCCATCCAGTGTTTTCATGCTTTTAGGGATGGACTTACACACAAGAAGCTGAGTAGAACAAAACATTAAATTTCTTCTGTGGGAGCATAAGAAGGAGACAGTGCAGACTCATAGTGTTGACTAATCATAAACATGAATCAGCGTTTAGGTAAGCTAGGATACAACTGACAGGACAGAGACTGGCCTTCAGAAGCCTTGGAAGGGAGGGGGTCAACCACCAAATGATGGATGTGATGGAGTAAGATAAATGAGGGGAAATACAAAAAGCAACAAGTATTTGTGTTCAAATAAACAGACAAAAAATGCTATTTTTAATGACAACACTGAGTGGATATGAACAGGTAAGACTGCTGTTTAAGGCCAGAGGCAAGGGAAATTTTGATCATGAATTTTAGAAGTAATACAAACATAACATAAATTACAGCCTTAGACAGATGGATAAAAGGATTTTATGCACAGAATAAACCAGAGGCAGACACAGTCTGGGTGAGAGAACAGAGAGAGAATTTTGAGTCAAAGGCAGTGCAGTGACTTGCAGGATAATGGGCTGTACCCAGCAAAAGCAAAGGAGTTGCCTCAATAAAATTAATTGTAAACATACTTCTCACCGGTTTGCTACATACTGTTGGTTGCTGGGGGCTTGTTTGCTGACCTCAACTTTAGCAAGTCAGCAAATATAGCATAGAAGTGCAACACAAAGATGACACAGGATTCAGTGCAATCCAGACTGACTGTGCCCTGCAGACACAGCCAGCTTGTACATGGCAATCAATGAGCCAGATGCAATCGTAACTCTGCTAACTGCCTGGAAATTATGCATTTTTTAAAAACTGAACAATTTGAGGGACTGTATCGCATTCATTACCATTTCAATCAACAGCAGCACAATGGAGCACTGACGAGATTTAAATGACTACCCAATATAAATAATCTGAATGGCTCGTGATAACTGGGGAAAAGATTATTTACAGACTATTTTATTATAGGCTTCCTATTTGGCTAAGATATTGCACATGTGAACTTTTGCATCAGCCATAGCTGCGCAGGCAGCTCTTTCAGAGAGAGAGATAAGAAAAGAAATAAGGTTGAGGAAGGCGTAATGGAGGCATGGAAAATTGATTTTCAGACTGACGGTGACCTTGACTCAGAGGTTGAACATGAGCTGCGAAGCAGACGATGAGGATGGGAACAAGCTGCAGACAGCAAAACTGTGAACTTTGTTTGGAATCAGAGATTACAGACAGATTCTGACAGCTTGACCCTGCCCCCATAATCAAGTGCATTAAGCATGTGATGATTTTTCAACTTGCAGGGACTGCTGGGTGTTTACGAAAGCACAACAGAGCTCAGACACTATTTCTCTCAGAGACAGCATTCCAAAAGGATGTTACTCAAGTCAATTCTGATGAAAAAAAAAGGAAAGAGAAATTTCTATATAATGTGTCAGTTATTTTATAACTTTGTGATAATTCCATTTGTTCACATACTCATGAAATATTTAGTCTAAACCATTTTCTGCTATGACATTTTTTAGGATGGGTCTGCAGACACGAAAAGATTCACAGAAAGAATGCAGTCATGAAGGAGGAGAAAAACACTGCACATGATGCAGTTAAGAAAGGCAGGGAAGAGTGGCTTCCTGACCTTTGCAGTTTGTCACTGTTATGGGGTCAGACACAAACTGCTCTGAACAGTTTGCTCAGAAGTGCAGAACAACCAGGGACCGTGTTACTCCTAAATTACTGTTTCTCCAGCAAGAAGCAGTTAAAGAGGCTCTGCCTTTGTTTTCTTTCTGTGCCTTTTCTATTGCATAGTTTGGGGAAAGGAGGGACTTGAAGTTAGGTGACGTCCACACAGAGAGTGCCCTGTCAGCACAGGTGTTATGGATTATAATATTATGCAGTATACTATGCTGGCACAGCATTCCAAGGTGGATTCAGCTTACAGCAGCAAAAAAAAAGATTTTTACAGTGTAACTTCTTGATTACCTGTGAGTGACAAGCTGTTTTTTATGCACAAGTGACTTCAGGTCACACCCCAGGTGCTGATCTGTGCATAATTGCCTCATCACAAAATCAGTAGTACAGTCCTGGCCTTTGAGCTATGGAGGAACCTCTATTCTACCTAGAAAACAGCGCTTTAGTTTTTTAAGATCTCTGGAGTGATATATAAAGGTTGGAGAAGGACAGGGAATATGTGCTGGATTTCTTCCCTCTCTAAAGCCCATTATGAACAAGAATTTGAGGTCTACAAGCAAGGAAAACTACACAGTGTTCAGAGATGTAATATTACAGCATCAAGGCCCGCTGGCCCTTGCACAGAGATCCTCTGAACTCATGGAGCACCAGCACAGCTGCAGTCCATGTGGGTGGTCAGCCTTCAGCAGGGCTGAAATCCCACCCACTACTGCCAGTAGTACTGGGAATTTCCTACAAAATGTGTTTCTGAATAGAAATCACAGTACTTGTTTTTGTTAGTGTGCAGCAGTGTGCTCAAGGCTCTGTTCTGAAATGATACATGCCCTGAAACGGGTGACTGGGAAACGAAAACACTCCAGTTTTTAAAAAAAATCAGGCTAATTTAGTTTTTTAAAACTAAGGTTTTTCAGGGAAAGGGAGTTTCTGAATATCTCCATGGCAGACCGCTGAGATGGATTATCTGCCTGTTCTGTGCACACTGGTTATCATCCATTCTGTTTTGCTGTTAAATCCCCCAGGTAGTGAGCTGGTTTTCTTATTTTTCTGGAAGCATTTTTTTATTGTTCCAGTAAAACTGAATTTTCACAAATAATATTTAAACTTTTGAAAAGTAGTGTATTCTCCATCTGAAAATCATTCCTTCAGAAAGCTCCCAGCTAACTTCCAACCTACACAGCAGCTGGAGCAATTAGCTCTGTGTGATAACAGAGCTAATAAATAACCTTGGTATCAAGGTTATTATAAGCAGTTCAATTGCCAGGCTAGACAAAGAATGCTTCAGGGCATTCCCTCATGGTAGAAACAGCTCCTGCAAAGAGCTTGCCTCAATTTCCCATTCCCAGTGTCTACTTAAATTAAGCTAACCAGCTTTCTAATTTTTTTTTTCTTTTTTAGGGGTTTGGGTGGGCAGACGTGGAGGTCTATTGATCTCTTAACTGATGGTGTTAATAACCTTCCAGTCCAGACTCCCTTGACTTAGAATCTCCTCCTCCTGTTTCCCTTCAGCTGCAATCAGAGGGTTTTTCTCTTAGTTTGGATAGTCTGTATTAGGCCAACCTTCCATCAGATACATGGTCAACTTCACTCATTTAATCACTCTCAATTCTGAGGCTGGGATAACAGGCATATCTTTGTCCCAGATGAGAGGAGAAACCTTATAATGCAGGATTCTTCATCCCAGGTCCTTAAGGGGACAGTGGCCCTACATTCTAACTCGCCCCTGGCATTAATAACTCCCAAGACACTCTTCTCTCTAGCAAAGGCTACATCAAATATTTTTTTAATAGATTTCCTTAGGCACAGGAGCAACTGATCTTGCAAAACATCCCCTCTGGCCTTAAAGGGCCAGTGTTCTGCTGCAGCCAACAAAAGATTGAAATATGTTCTTTAGGTATGACGAAAAATAACTGAAAATTCAACGCACGTCCAACAGGGGTTAGCAATTCAACTGATAAAGGAAAAAAAGAAAAATCATCAAACCTGATTGTAGGAGGAAGGAAATGAGAATTGGGACATCACTGAGTCTATTTCACAGTTTTAATTTGCAAGTAGAGCTGAGATGTCATGAAAACTGCATTGGAAAAGGGGAGCTGCTCAGGAACTGAGTAATTAAGTGATCCAGTAAAGACTGAGCTGATATTCACCCATAAATTGCAGGAAATCTGCAGATGAAATCACTGAGCTGCTGCCTAGGAAATTCTAAAATGTCAGATATTCTACAAAAGAACTGGACATAGTAAGGATGACGACCTCAGGAGTGACAGTCCACAGAGCCCTCCTGCTCCACCGGGCACAGTCAGGACCCGAAAATCTCGCTACCAGACCTGACTCTCAGCTGGCTGCAGCCCTCCCTTCTCCAGCCGCCGCTCCTGCTGCTCTGCTGCGCCGCCCCGTGCTCGCCGACACACGCTGCTGCACCAAACGAGCCACCCGCACAAGGAAAACAGCATCAAAGGCCTGCCCTTCAGCCTCCCGAGGCCAGCCCGATGTACAGGGCAGCCCCTGCCCAGGGACACGGCTGTGAACAGGACACGGGAATACTGGGGTGCCGTACTGTCCAAATCCTCTCTGGATCCTTGTGAGGGCCGACATGCTCACAGGTGTTTTCAGATTTTCAGTGGCTACAGGAACAGTTTAGAGTTCATAGCACTTCAGATCATCAGGTGAGATCTGCACATTTCTCACAATTGCTACCAGAGCCACTGTACTGTTCCCTGTCCTTATTGGCCTTGTCCTCTGGACCATCAAACAGCAAGTTCCAGGGCCCAGAGCAGGGAACACACATTAAAAACTTCCCTGTCCTGTTACCAGCTCTGATGCTGATATGGAGTATTTTGAATAAGCACATCACCACTCTGAGTCTTTTACTTACCTCACTGCAGAATGGATAGGACATTTATTTCACCAGGGTGACAGGGCTTGGGTGTGATTTTTCATCGCACATGGGGCTTCAGGGAACTGCAAACTACGTTCCTTCAGTAAGCTGACAGAAACACCTCTCTGAAGACTGGGAGCTTGCAGCGCACATTCAACAGAAAGAAGCACAGCAATTCAAACAATCTCAGGAGACCTTTACATTGGGCAGCTTTTCATATCTTTTTTCCCGGACACGTTCTAAACCTCTGCGATTTTTTTTTTTTCAGGAACTGCCAACATTCAGATTACAAGGGGATTTTCAGGTGCCAAAACTCTCATTTTGGGCAAGCATCCTGAATGACTTGGGCACAGCGAAGAAACTGAGCTTCTTAGCAAAAAATCTTAGGCACGACACAACCTGGTAGTCAACCTGATAAACTCACTACAGGCGACCTGGCCTCATCAACCCTGGCAAAAAAGCCCCAGCACAAAACACATCTGTTATGTAAAAATTCTGCAGCTTGGACCCCGCAGCCTGAGGCTGCTCCAGCAGAGCCACAGAGGGGACGTAACCAGGGCCCAGAGCCGGAGCTCAGCCACGAGGTGTCAGCGCTCCCCTGGCAGTGGGAAAATCCGTGGAGCTCTGGAAAGGGCCACTCTCCACAGCTCCCGGCGGCGCTGCACAGTGCAGGAGGTCCAAACCGGCCTATCGGTCCCCTCTAGCCCATGGAAAAAACTAGCCTCCAGATCAAGGAAAATAAACTGTAGCAGGCTCATGAATATCACAAATTCCTGTGTTGGCCTGCCAAATACTGCTGCAGTATTTGTGTTTGGGATTCTCAAAGGATTAGGCCTCCTCCCTGCTTGGGAAGCATGCCTGGGTCAGTGGAGCAGGCAGGAATGCAGATATTCCCAGCAGCTGGATCATGGGCACAAATCAGGGAGCCATTTCTGCTACTGCCTCGGGACGGTGGCAGGCTGGTTGTTTACAGGAGACACAAAACATCAGTATCTCAGTAACAAAAACTATTCGAGTATTGCAGGAGTGCAGAGATGTCTTATATTTCCAATTTCATGAAATGTAAATAGAAACAGTGAGAGGGCACTAACCATCTATGATACACAAATGACACCAGAGGGAAATAGATTGATCTGTCCAAATCTATTGGCTATGTTTTAGTGACACTGCTATCTGAGCCAGCAGCAGAGCAAGAGGTGCCACAGCAACAAAGAAAGGGAAGTGTGGGAGGCCTGGGCTGGGTAGGGGGGACAGTGGGAGAGCTGCAGTTGCTGGGGGAATACTAAAGCCAGACAGAACTGATTGCAGATCTCCATCTTCAATTCCTCAAGGTGAGTTTCCTCTGCAAAAAGTCTGGGAAACCATTGTGCTGCATCACTGGAAAGAATTGTGAAAAAAATAACTACATTTTTAGGAGTGGTGAGGGCTTTACTTATCTCATGGAAATTCAGAAACTTAATGACAAAACTCCTGTTAAAAAGACACTTGCAGGTAGATGGAGGATGGGACAAAGCTGACAAGGTACCCTAGACTTTTTTGTCCTCGCCAGCAGAGAAGGTGCATTTTCTCTTCCACAAAGAGCCACTGCATGCAACTTAGAAGGCTGCAGTGCAACTGCACTGGGGCTTGTGAGCTGAACTATGAAAACAGGACAAAATTAGAGTGAGAGCATCTGTCTGAGGAGGGGAGCACTCCTTTCATTTCTTGTGCCACAACACAAGGCCCTGACACTGTTCACAGCACTGCTCTCTGAGAGTATTATCAGTGTGTGCTACAGCAGTAGATATTTAATGAGCATGAAGGTAACAGATTTACTGGAGCTCCAGGAAGAGATGGATTTTAATGGTAAGCACTGCAGTGTTCCCCGACTGAAACACTATTTACTTGGAATCAACAAAACAGGAAATTCTTATGTCATTGCTAATCTGACCCCAGTTGCATTGTGGTGGTAGCCGGTTTTTATTTCTGGTTTTAGTTATTTTCCCTCATTCACTCACCAATGTATTTTAAATAACAACCTGAAATAAACAGATGAACACACATAAGATGTTTTTGTTTATATTGCAGGTGCAACACTGAAGAATCCATTTGTAGATATGGATGTCCCCCCAACACGTAATACAGCATGACACAGTTCCAGGATGCTATACCAAGATCAGAATCAACAAGGATTTCTCTCTAGAGATTCCAACACAGGTGTTGCAGGAGCAAATCATGCTGGTCTGTCTAATTGACTAACAGGAGTTCCTGACAGCCATGCATAACCCTGAAGCCATGCTTGCAGGCGGCTGGTAACTAATACTCTTTTTTAGAAACACAACCAACTTCAGCAGGATTTTGTAAAAGGCATGACAAGGTTTATGAGGAAAAGGCGGCATATTTCTGTCACATTGTGCCACACAACAACTGTAAATACCACTATTTTTTTAAAACAGGGGTACATGCAGAATGAGCTTTCACTTGGGAAGCTGTTATGAGGAGGCAAAATTGTTTTTCAGTGTACTAATTTTTCTTTAATTTTAGAGAAAAGCTCTATATATCTTATGACAACTGTTTAACCATCTTAAAGCAACGAGGTTCTAGACTGCAGATTATATTGGTGTGGCAAGATTTACTGCCTGAGGAAAGACATTTTTTAAATAAACAAAAATATCAGGAAGCAGAATACAGTATGCCCTATATTGTCCAAAGACATGTATTTATCATAGCAGAAACTGTGAATAGAATAACAAGTTATACTTGCAAATCACCATCAAAAAGATAACTTCTTTGATTCTCTTTTAAATGAGAGAAAACCTGTTGTTTATACCCATGATAATGGCTGCACTCAATCTTACACAAAGTCGTCTTCTTCTAATTTAAAAATCAGTCTCAAAGGACTGGACAAGATACATTGTTAACTCAGTTTTCAGTTTTTTGTGGCACCCTTGGAGTCAGTTTAACAGAACAGTCATTGTTTTCATACCCCAGTTGAAATCTGGTCTTGGCTGTTTCTTACTCTGAGAATAAGTTGAAAAAAACCAACAACTGTGTTTTGTAAATGGAACCCGATGATCCAATGGTCCCATGTGGCCATGACATGTTTGAAGAGATCTTAATAACCTCCACATCCAGTCTCCTGCCTCAGACAGGATTTAAAGGCAGTATCTTTGCCCTAAGGTTTGCTGTCGTGGGGAAATGTGGAAGAAGGACCTGTGAGGCTGGGACTGCAGTGAGGGAAAACCACGCCTGAATTTTGATGTCTAAAGTTAAGATCATTTCTACCTTCAATCATTTATAATGTAAAGAATACATAGCCACAGTATTTAAGAGACGCCTGGATTTGGAAGAATTTGCTTTTAAAAATGCATGATGCTCCAAAACTGGTGCTTTAAAATGAAATCACATCCCCTAGACAGGGAACTTTCTCAGTATTACTCTACACTTAACAAGAGAAGAGCTTCTCTCTCCAACACCCCAGGACTGCCAATACAAACCAGCTTTTCAGAATGCAGTCAATTTACCACGAGTATCTCCTGAAAATATAGATGATGGGTATTTAAGACCCTCTTCCATGGCACAAAACTACATCTCTGAAGATTGCTCAGAATTTGCCATTTAACCTTTAAAAGCCTGAAATGCCGAGCAGTTCATCATATAGTCATTCTTTCCAGAAATACTAAATGACGTATCAGATTTGGGCTAATAAAATGATAACAAACATTGGGCTTAAAATTCCAGCCCAGGGCCTTGAGGGAGCAGAGGCAGAATTTCCCATCCTTGTAGCGTCCTGCACATCTCTTCCCTGGATTTCAGGTTGAGTAACCAACATCATAGAGGAAAAGAAAGGCAACAGAAAGAGAAAAGTGACTTTGTGGCTGCAAAGGAGACAGCATTTCAAAGGAGTCTATTATTTCTCCTGCCTTACAGGCACAGAGCAACAAATCCAATATTATTTATCTCCCTAACTGGTGTCTTCTTTCTCCTGCTGCTGCTCTTCTCCCCTGTAAGTTCTGCTCATCTGCTAGAGCTCCCCAGTGCCTGCTGCTGCCTGCACTAAGAGCGTTCAGATCTCCTCTCTTGGGATCTCTGCCCTTCACACTGGGAGGAGCCAACATCTTCCCACTTCAGGACTCCTGCTGCTGCCCTCACTGACCCTAAAGCTGGGCTCTGAATCCAGACAGGATGAGCACAGACATGGAAGATGGGCTTTTACTCCTCTTGTGCAGGCCCAGCATTCACACACAGCCTGTCAGGTCCCTCTGGATGACACCCCTTCCCTCGAGCATGGGTACCACCCCACACAGCTGGGTGCCCTCAAGGAACATCATTAGGCAAAAAATATTTTTTTGTCCTCATCTCATTGTTCACTAAAATGTACAGAAATGTTCTGGAAAAATCATTAAAAAAAAAAAATATTCTCCTGAAGACCTTCATTCTTGATATTCCTTCTTTTAATGCAGAGTTCCCTGGAGTTTCAGAGGTATTTTTGGAACTCCCAGCACAAAGACCAGGTACCTGAGTACTCTTCACAAACCCCCACTTACTGCTATGAATAGAGAGAGCATTCACCACTTTATAAAAATTGAGTGCACATAATCTCATACTAGTAAAAATGTCTGAAAAAAATAGAGAGAGAAATATCAGACCCACGTGAACTGTCAGGTAAGTGTTCCTTCCAAAAGCAGAGTATTAAAATGGCATTCTTGTATTCCAGTTAAATGTTAGTGATGTGAACTAACAAGTCCTAGAGTAATACTTTTTTTCACTCACAATATTTCATTGTTCTAAGTAAGCTGGAGCGTTTGGTGGCAGGATGTTTTACATGCTTACACTTTACAGCAAACGCACAGAACACACAATAAAGTTGCAGGTAAAATGAGGGATATTTAAGAGAGAACAATGTTACATATTCTGACTTCTACTTAATGAAAAGGATAAAACTCCTGGCTGAACAATGTACATGCATGGTACGTATAAATGTATATATATATATATACACATATGCATAATAAGTGTGTATACACACCTAAAAAGAGGATTTGTGCAAACTTGTTAAGTTCAAGAAGAGAGAAGAAATCTGATGCAGGTACCTTTTAAAATCTGAGTAGCAGATTAATAAAATTTCAGTACATACATGGTTTACTATGTAACTAAGATACATGCATTTATATGCTGTTTAACATATTTTGTTAACTATTTTTCATATATACCATATCTGATGTACATATGCTTTATGTATTATATTTTAGTTACCATATTCTACATTACATATTAAAGTCACTTGGATTGAATGTCATGTTTGGTCTCTAGTCAACATCACTTTATTGCTATGTATGACATTAGCAAATTTACTATTTTCCAGTGCTGTAAACTTATTGTTCAGCAAAAAACCCTCCTACTGTTTATGAATAATTTATTACCTTTAAATCCACAACCTGTATCAAAGTCTTATAGATCCAAAATTCCCTAATTCTTCTCCTTGTATAGGAGAACCTGGCTTATAAGTCAGTGAGTACTGGGAGAATCAGAATATCGAGAAGTTAGCAGATTATCAAGTGTATGTTCTCTAGAAAGTGGATTAGTTTCTAAACCTAGGCTCTTACTGCTTTGAGAGGTGCCTTGTTTAAGAATGGAAGTTCTGACCTCTATGAGGAATTTGTCCTGATCTAACTATTAGATAAAAGCTCATCCCTACCTTTTTCCACATGCCTTATAAATTAGCTGGTTGACTCCTTGAAGAAAGCACTAACTTTCAGGCACATCTGAAAGTGTCCCACCTTCAGAAGTCTTGACTGTCTGAAAAAATAAAGAAATTGAGTTAGATCTGGCATAACAGAGCACAGACTGGAGTTTGAAGTAACTAAGTAGGTATGCACAGAAAATTTGCCTTGTCTGTCTAACTGTGGGAAGACATTTAAGTAAAATTGTATTTACAAATACTTCAAAACTTCAGCAAGATAAAGATGCATCATTTTTTAAGTGAAAAAACACACTTCTCAATTTTGTTTTCTGTAGCCATTCTAAATAAAACTACATAGCTTTCCGTTTTATAAATACTGTAATGAAATACAATAAGACCTGGCAGAAAAGCTCCTTCAGTTGTTTGTCACAAAGGGACTATTTAATTGAAAACTGTTACACTACTATAAAACTATTGTTCATCTATATTCTACTATAGTTTCAGATTAATTTACATCCAGACATACAGTGCAACTACCACCTGAATTACTGCAGCACTATAGTATATTTTCTAACCTGGGAACTCCACACTAACTCTCTGTGGTGCCAATCACTATTTCCACTTGAAAGTCAAGGAGTACTCAGGATGTTAAGCAGGTCCCTGAATAGTAACTTTAGTCTTATATTGAGTATTTAAATGGATTCAGTCATAAGCATCTGTCATTCAATTACAAGGACTTTTCAAAGCAACAATTTGCCTAATATTAGCATAATTGTATCCATGCATTAATGCTCTTAAGTAGAAAATTGCAGAAGGGGAAGGAAGAAGAACAATTTTTCCATGATGGAACAGGAATACACTGAAAGCTGGCACAATCTGAAATGCAATAGTAATCACTCAAATGCAGGGAAGTACTAACCCACCCATTCCTATCAGGGGGCCTTTAGAAAGTGCTGAGAACCCTCATCATCTTGAACAATGAGGAAGGTAATGACAGGCATGGGAACGAAAATGAAAAGGACATGATTCAGTTGGTAATACATTAAGAAGGAGCACCTGAACCACCAAATATTCTGAGCTGGAAGGGACCCACAAAGCTCACTGAGTCCAATTCTTAAGTGAATGGTCCGTATGGGGATCAAACCCACAACCTCTGAATTATTAGCACCGTGCTCCAACCAACGTTCTTAATACAAATGGAACAAAGAAAGGTGTGTTGCTGTGACTACAGAAATAAGCAAAACGCCGGGAAACGCGCAGGGGGTGATGCTCCGGGGATGTGCCAGATAACAACCCGCGGTGCTCTGAGGTACCTTCTGACCGACTCCAGGTGCTGAGGCGGCGGGGCACGGGCAGAGCTGGCCAAGGGGCAGCGCAGGGGTGAGTGCTGAGGGACTCCCCTGGTGGCTGCAGAGCCCTGCTCTCATCTCCGACGCGGGGGTTCCCGGGGGTCCTCGCCTGACTCTAGCCCATGGAGCGCTCACCCCATACACAACAGCTCCAGCCCCCCTCACAGAGTTCCCACAAACGGCCTCAATTATTTCCAGCTGAGGAGCTCGCGCTTCAGATCCCAGCTTTTGTCACAGCATCCCTTCGCCGGTCAGCGGGAAACGCTCACCTTGAACCCTCGCGGTTTGAACACGGTGACTGAAGGGGCCTCTGCGAAGCTGGGCAGAGCAAGGCTCACCCCTGACCGCTCACCACCCTGCCGCGGGGCCCCCAGCCCCTCCTCGGGCCAATTCACCGGGTCCGTTCCACCCCGGGGCTTTCCCTGCTCCCCACCTGTGCCCGCTCGCCCTCAGACCCGCCCCGGCTGCTCCCGCCGCCTCACGCCGGGCAGCAGCCAAGGCCGGGGGCTGGGAGAGGGCTGGGGGGAGCAGGGACCGCTGTGCCCAGCGGGTGGGGCTGGGAAGGGGTCTGGGAAGGGGTCTGAGGAGGGGTCTGAGGAGGGGTCTGAGGGCGCCGCCGCCACGCTGTGGGGAGGCAGCTCCAGCCCAGTGCAGAGACAGTGCCGCGGGGAGACGACTCGGGTCTTCGATCGGCTGCAGGGTAGGAAGGCTCTGCAGAGGGATCCGGACAGGCTGGATCGATGGGCCAAGGCCGGTTTTGTGGGGTTCAACCAGGCCAAGTGCCCAGTTCTGCACTTTGGCCACGACAACCCCCTGCAGCTCTACAGGCTGGGGGATGAGTGGCTGGAAAGTGGCCCAGCATAAAAGCACCTGGGGGTTCTGGTCGACAGCAGCTGAACATGAGGCAGTGTGTGCCCAGGGGGGCAACAAGGCCAATGACACCTGGGCTGTGTCAGTGATAGTGTGGCAGCAGGAGCAGGACAGTGATTGTCCCCCTGCACTGGGCACTGCTGAGGCCACACCTCGAGTGCTGTGTCCAGTTCTGGGCCCCTCAGTTCAGGAGGGACATTGAGGGACTGGAGCGGGTCCAGAGAAAGGAATGGAGCTGGGAAGGGTCTGGAGCACAGGTCCTGTGAGGAGAGGCTGAGAGAGGTGGACGTGTTTAGCCTGGAGAAAAAGAAGCTCAGGGATGACCTCATCACTCTCTACAACTCCCTGAAAAGAGGTTGTAGTGAGGTGGGGGTTCTCTTCTCCCAGGCAACCAGCAACAGGACAGGAGGACATGGTCTTAAGCCAGGGAAGGTCTAGGTTGAACATTAAGGAAGAAATTCTTTATGGAAAGGGTGAATAGACATTGGAATGGACTGTCAGGGGAGGTGGTGGAAGCACGATCCCTGGAGGTGCTTCAGGAAAGGCTGGATGTGGCACTCAGTGTCATGGTGTAGTGACATGGTAGTGTTCAGTCATAGACTAGACTCGATGATCTTGGAGGTCTTTTCCAACCTAGTTGATTCTGTGATTCCATGGGCATCATCGGAGAGTGAATTCACCCTCAGCCTCCTCTTGAAGGCAGAGCAGGGACACCTTGTGAAGGTGGAGGGGGATTGTTCTGGAATGTCCTGTGAGGGGCACAGTGCTGGGCTGGGACAAGTTGCTCAGGCTGCTGGCAGCAGCTGTGAGGGAACATGTTTTTCAGAGACCCCTGGGGATCTGCCAGCAAATTTCAAGGTCTTGCTCCAGTTGGGGCACTAAGGCTGTGTGGTGTGGCTCAGGGTGCAGCAGGCTTGGAGACCCTGAGGTAAAATGGCATGGGGCTCTCGGGCAGAGCCTCAAGTGTGTGTGAAAATCTCCTCCCTTTCACCCTCTCTTCTGGTGTGCATAGCAAAGATTCAAGGCTGCCCTAAACAGTGAACAAAACATGTATTTACTGCCGCTCCTCCTCATCAAATCCCAGGGCACTTGTAATGAACTCAGAGCAAGGATGAATGCTCGAGCAGGTGGCCAGAGGTCTCCCAAAGAAGAGTAATGCTCACCCAGGGTGTTTACATCCTGCTAGGAACTGGAATAGTCTCTTTCATGCCAAACCACAAAGCTGCTGGTTGAAACCTGAGCTGAACTTCCCTGATGATCAGAGAAGCCTGGTTATGTTTCAGCACAGCCAGTTTTCGTTTTCACACCTCTCCGAACTTGCTGGGACAAAAAGCAAATGTAAAACAATACAGTGAACTCCTATTCCTGGGACATTGCTGACCCAGTCCCAAGCAGCATGTGCCAGAGTATGCTAAAAAAAGGTTGCTTTCTCTCAAAAGATTTCCCAATTTGGCTTTTTTTTGAGCTTATGTGGTGTATGCTGTTCACATAAACTCTACATTTTTGGCCATCTGCATTTAGCTAACCCATAGTTAACTCCTAGAGGCTTTTATTTAAGAAAGCCTCATATCTTTAACCTGACCCAGTTTTCTCCCTTAATTTAAGGCAAATGCTGCTTCAGCACACACAGAGGCTGCACATTTCCCAGAACAGTGTGTAGAGATCTGCCCATCATGGCTGTTCACCCACTGATGCTAGTGACACATGTGGCTACCAGATTAATGCCAAAGCTCCTCAGTGGGTTTGGCACAGTGGGTTTTTTAGCTGAGGACAGTAGCTTTCCTGCTATTGGCAGGCACAGTAGTTAACCAGCAGTAGCTTGGGTGCTTTTACATGTCACACCTTCAGTTCCAGTGCAGACAGATGTCTGCTGCTTATATCCCAGTGGAGGTTTTAATGGATGGCCATCCAGGAATGAGTAACTCATGCAAGAAATAGCTCTAAATACCTCTGTGCATTTGTGAGTAAGTATAAAGTGCTACAGAGCTCAGAGCAGTATGCTGTGAAATAGTCCAGCCAGATGGAAACAGTCCATCAAATACCATAAGAAGGCCAGTTGCTTACAGTGCATCTCTTCACTGTGCAGATTAGGGAGGCTTTTCTGCCTTCTCAGATGCTGAATAAATCTAAGCACTGCTGCAGGATATTGCCAGCAGGTTCAAAATAATCAGAAGTATCACATGTCCTCAACTATTTTGGGAGATTGCTCAGACAGTTGAAGAATTCTGCTCAGGGCTCCCCTGTAGCTCCTTTTAGGTTTTCTGGTAGCCAAAATGCTATTTGTAGGGCTAAAGGCACTGGAGTTTTGAGTAAAAAACACAACAAGTCAAAACTGTGATCTTTTAGCAAAAGGCAGTGAGAAAGGCAGGGAAGACAGCAGCTTTCCAGAAGGTTAACTCCATCCTGTTTCTTTAAAGTTTTGATAATGAAAGGGGACTAGGGCAAGGCTGAAGGATGACAATCTCAAGAGAGTCAGGAGACAGTACTCCCTAGCTGTAGAAAAGCTGGAGAGAGTATGGAGGACCAGTGTTGTTCATGATAAAACTCATCTCTCTAAACAACTTTATCTGTCTTAATGACTCCCTATCCATAGTCAAGCAACTAATGAGGAGCCAGGGGTCTTGTTTTAGACAGATTTCTAACCATCACAGTCCTGGAGGAAATCTTGGGAGTAAACACAGAATGCTCTGAAATACAGATTCAGGAGACTCCTTCGTGGCAGTGAGAGGGGAAGTGTTACCCTCCCAGTGACCAGTGGGGATGGTCACTGACTGGGAGCAGGAAAGGGCAATGCCCTGGTGGTTAATAAAGAAGTGAGCCCTCATCAGGAAGAGACAGGTTCACATGCAGTTTCAGGTCCTCAACTCTCTCATCCTGGAGGGATTTATTCCAGTCTGCTCCCTGTATCTAGACCCTAATAATGGAAGCAAAAGGTACTTCCACTTAAAAAAAAAAAAAAAAAAAAGAAACAAGTAGAAAAATCCCCATTGTGGTTATGACATAATAACTTGCAGTGAGAGGTGGAATGATTTAGAATTTTTTGCAAATATTCTAGGCTCCATTTATATTAGTGTCAGATTGAAAGTGTTTCATTGCTACTATTGTTACAAGAGCTAAGTGTGATAAAAAGAGCAACTAGTCATGATAGGAATGAAATGCGATACACCTTTTTGAAGAGTTTATTTATGTAGATTCTAAGCAGTTTATAGGACTTTAAAATACTATTTTTTGCCATTTCAGTGGGCCATTTGACTGAGCATTAGTGGAGCCTGTGACCATCAATTACTCACCTAAAATCTGCTTAGATCAGCTACATACACATGGTAAGTAGTGTAAATATTTATCAAGTATGTACATATAAGCTCAAATCACACTCTATATGCAACTAGATATTTACTATAAACCATTCTGAACTTTAACTTTACTATGATACACAACCACAAGATATTCTTTTAACTGTACAAACCTACTGGGGAAACATGAGGCTTGAGCAGTGATCTGGGTAAAGTCAAGGTTAACTGCGTTCCCAGGGCTCCAAGATTTAATTAAGTAACGTAGTTGGAGCCTTTGAAAGTGGGAATTGTAATGTCAATGCTGTATTCTCTTCCCCCACTTCAAAAACATATCATTCCAGAATCTGGCAAGCAAAACCTAAGGTTTAAACAACTCACTTCGCTCAGTGTGTGTTGTCAGTTTACCTCATCACCTATTTTAAGAAGTCATGTCAGAACTGTTACCAATTTGTCCTTCATAACTGGAACAGCTTCTCAGCTGCATTATGTCATGTTCCCTCGTGTCTGCAAAATCTGTTAACTTACATTTCAATTCATTAGCTTTTAGCAGCTCGCCCTTCAAAAATCCCATTCTTCTGAAATTTCTTGGCTTCCTTTCTACATCCTCTAGTTGTTAGGATGGAACTGTGACAATTTTGATGGCAACTCTCTTAAATACCTCAGACTGTAGCTACTGAATGCTACAGTAATACTGAGGGTATTAACAGGTCTGTGCTAAGATTGCCCAAGGATGGCAACAAAAACACTGGCTTGAACAATTCAAAAGTTACTTTCTGAAGTTCATTTTCAGAAAACCTTCTTACAACGTTAGAAACACACTGGACCATGAGGTGGAGGTGAGGGTATTAGGAATAAAAACCGTGGGGTGCTTTGTGTTTTTTGTTGGGTAGGGTTGGTTTTTTCAGGGAAGGGGAGGGTTGGTTGTTTTAAAATCTTGGAATGGGGAAGGACAGTCCTATCTAGAGCTCTTGTAAGCAGCTTTTTTCCAAGCTGGGCAGAATGGAATAGGGAACTGGGTATGGATGGCCAGGAGCTTACACACACTCCTCTGGAGTGTAACATCATGCTTCTGCTATGAACCATTTTGAATTTAAAACAGCAAAACAGAAAAGCTGAACCCTTTCTTTTATACTAGACTTAGTGCTGAAGAAGCTGAGGGAGCTGCTCAGGAATCATATCTGGCAAGAAAAGCTGTTTCCAAACGTGAATCAAGTCCAACACAAAACAAAAATTGGACTCGTGACTACAGGCTGTGGAGGGAAAATTATCTATCACAGCAGGGTGCTAAAATAAAATTATTCGTAATTGCAGTGATTTCTCAAGTTACAACAAAAAGTTATTATTTGGGAAATTTGTTTTATCTTAAGACTTTGAAGCCATTTCAGATACTGGAAGTTATGAAGAGAAGCAAACCCAGCATGTGGGCCCTGCATGCAGACTGCTTTTTGATTCACCTTCTACAAATCATTCTGGTTTTGTTTTATGTTGAAAGTTCCTGAAAAGGTGTTATAGATAAAAGAGCTGTGTAAGAACTCCAGATCAAGTACCTTTAAGACTTGGTCCAAGTCTATATGACTTATTTTCTTACAGTTGCTGAGCCGTGCTATGATGGTGTCTGCTCAGAACAGGAATGTTGGGAATGTTGACTATAAGAAGGGTGTAAGTGGATCTTATTTTAACTATCATTTCACTTGCACTTACCAGGGCCAGAAAATAGCTTAGGCAGACTTGTCTCTGTTGGTTAATATGTCATTATTCACTTCATAAATGGTAGGGATTAGAGAAGAAATACTAAGGTTGAAAACACCTCATGTAGCAACTTCTTAGTGGTCAGAATCAAAGAACTGGGAGGCAATGGAAAGATGAAAATAATATGACTTTGGCAGAGTGTGGCAATGTCATGTCCTTCTGGGAACAGACTAAGAGAAAGTAATTTAGTAATAGATGCAGTTTTCATCTGCCTCCACCCTTGTAATTTTCTCAGCTGACAGTGTTCTCCAAGTTTATAAGCTGGCTCAGTCATCTGCTTCTTGGCATTTCTTTGGTTTGACTTCTCCTTCCCTGTCATTTTCTATGTCGAGTGTTCTTTAACTGTGCTTAAAATTGGCAGCAACAGTGAGCAGGCTTTTGGCATGGCCACAGTTGCTTTCAAATGAAGATAGCAGTCTCCTCACCTCCAGGGTCAAGAGAGCAGGAGGGAGTTGTGAAACTTTCCTCCCTGTGGATTCATTTGCTTTCATGCTCAGGGTCAGGAGCTCTGGCTTGTCCCTGTGCAGAACAGGCTGCCACACAAGGGCTGTGCTCCCTGTCTGCTGACATTTGAAGGTCCAGGAGTGGTCCCCGATCAGCTACAGGTGGGAAAACACAGGGGCTGCTGCTGATTGCTCAAAAAGTGTGTTATGTCAGAGCAAGCATCGTGTGGGAATTGCAGGCATATGTTGACCGCAGGGGATATGACAGGAGGAGTGAGCACTGGGATGCAGTCCAGCTCCTTTACAGTTGCTAGAGCCAGCTTGCCTTCAACATCTGTACTCAGGATTGCCTGCAGGAATAGAAATTATGTTCCACTTTATTCCAGCGAGCCATCACAGGAAGGGTTGGCTCTCTAATTTGTTGCATGTTCTCTTTCTCAAATTTGTGTGAACGTGAGGATAAAGGGGAATAGTGGCAGCTGTACCCATCAGGAACCAGGTGAGCCAGACACCTTGTAAGATGTATCAGACAAAAGAAATGTGTATGCTTTCTGCATTTCATTTGCTGTTTCTTGTGGACAGACTGTGTATGGGTGTGTAGCAATTTTGGGTTTACCTTTTGTATCCTGAAACACCCATTCTAACAATAAAATGTATAACTTACAGGTAGCCCTATGAAAATCGCTCATGGTGGTATTTAATATGGTTAAAGATCATAAAATTGGATGGCAAGGATTTAGTAACTGCTGTGTCTGATGCTTGAAGGTGGTCCAAGATGATGGAATCTTTGAGTGTTAGAACCTCTATATGTTAAAAGATACTGGAGCTCTTCATTAGTTCTTCAGCAAACCACAGTGTTCTCTTCCTTTACTCAAATATCCTCCCTGTGGTGGGGGAGATAACTTGAAGATAGCATAAATTTCAGCATGAAGTCACCAGTAAAGTTAATCCTGTTGATTAAAATTATGCCTTTTAGTTGTTGATGCTGTTGAATTCTCATAACTGATACAATTAAACCTAAATCTTTAGATCTTTTCTGTCACTAAGAGATCCTCAAAAAGGTCCTTAAAATTGTTCTTAATGTACAAGTTTGAGCTGTCACAAGGCACAGATGAGCTGCTTAATGTTTAGCAAAAAATTACTTAGTTAATCTCTTGCATATTTTCTTCATATTTTGGCCTATGGAAGGGCTGTTCATTATTTGAGAATGTCTTGGCTCCAGTCCATCTGCAAGACCTCATTTATTCTTTTGAAATTTGTAGCCTTCCCAAGCTTGGCATCTGCGATATCACAGACAATGAATTACTGTGGCTAGAAGTCTCTGGAATTAAAAAACCCTCCTCTGTAAGAACATAATTTATTTTTTTTTACAGATTGGGGGGTTTGTTCTGAGGAAATGCAGTTGACAAAAAAAAAAGTTTTCAAAGATAACAGATTTTTCATCTTTTTTCCTCCTCCAAGGGAACAAGGGAGCACTGATGTCGAGGACTTGCTCTTTAAGTAAATGGAATCTTTCTCTCCTCTCTTGGCAACAGCAGGAGTATTCTTGTGCTGTATGACAAGGCTTGCTGGTGCTATATTTGTCTTGTAGCTGTACACACATTTGCAAGAGGTTGTTCAATAAGAGAAAGGCAAAGAGCCAATACAGTTTAAAGAAAGTTTATTCTAGCACAGCCTTAACTTTTTGGGTTGGCTCAAAGACAAGGCTGCATACCTCTGGAGGATCGGGGAATATCGTTGCTGGTGTGCAATTGGAACTTTCCTGAGTTGTCTCTGGAAGGATTAGGGCTGTGGAGAAGGAGGGGGGGACTGGGGTGTGACAGGACAGACGTTTTGAAAATGGAGTTCAATAGATGTTTGGGTGCATCAGCAGAAGAGGAAAAAGGAAGACAAGAGGGTGGGGAAGATGATATTAATAATGCTGGCAGTAGTGCTGTCCATGAAGAGCTGCATTTGGGACAAATGCACCTTACCTCTTTGCCTGAAAGATGTATAAAAGTGAAATTCCCTCTGACAGCGTACCTGACATGCTGGCTGTTGCTGAAACTTTGCAAGGTAAGGAATTTTAGTACAAATCTGTGGCATTTTTAGTTAACTTCCTACCTGCTTAAACTACAAATTGATCCAAGTTTCTGCTGAAGCATTTGAGAATTTGTTATTATGTACCATACATTTGCCTTCATGCTTTATCAGGAAAAGGAGCGTTGTAAATATTGACATTGTAGCCAGAAACAGGTGATTCAACAAGGGAAAACTTGAAGGGGCTACTAATGGAGTATTATACAAAGCAATACAGTAGCAATGGCTATCCAATTTGTCTCTGTATGTTGTTACATAGTTGCAAGGAATTTGAGATTATTTTATGTTAATTTCTAGGAGAAAATTCTTGTAATGCTCTTCACTGGTTTACATTCACCTCTTGTGTTGGATGAGAACCAGAATGCATTTTAATCCTGAAAATGTGAACATTATAAAAGTAAAGAATTGGGTGGGGGTTTGGAACGTTTCTGTCAAATAAAATGGGGAATCGTTTTTTGAGATTGTAGTGGGACTTATTTTAAATTTGATCTGGGCAGATCTAATAAAATTGCTTTTGTCTAATGTGTTACTGGATAGGGAAGCAACAAGGCATTGACCCAGGTATAAATGCCATAGTTCATTCCATCTCACCTTGCAGAAAGCTGCTTTAATGTTCAGACTGAAGTAAGGAAACCTCCAAAAGTGGTAAGATTTAAGCTTTTAGATTTAAGCAGAAAATCACTGAGATATTTGAACTTCAAATGCTGGTTCATTCATGCATAACAACGGTATTTTAGTAAATTTAGAATGTATGTTAGGTCTTGATTTGTCTCTCTATTACTGCATTCATGTCTTACTGTTATAGGCACTTTGCTGATGGGCAGATCACCAAATAGATGAAAACAAATGGCAAGGACACATTTGTTGTCTGCTTTTTCTTCTAAAGTGTGTGAGAGAAAAATCCATGATGATGACGGGGTGGAGACCACAGGAGTGGGGCCAGGTGGTGCCTCAGCATCCACGAGCCTTCCCCTCTCTGCGTGTGACAGCTTTGGGGCAGAAGCTACATCTGCTTTTTTTACCAGCATAGCTAAGCAAAACTTTAACATAAAACGCAGCATTTATCTGTTAGGTTACTAGATAGCTTTTTTCCCACATGTATTCCAGATTTGTAGTGTCTCGGCTCTTGTCTGTGTGTAGCGTTTATCCTGTGGTGCCGGTTGCTTGCATTAGGTGGCAGGTCCCTTCCATGAGACTTTTTCCGCGTAGTTTCTCTGCTTGCTTAGTGCAGGGATCTTTTGTGAGGTTGACTGAAAGGGGTAGGAATCCACACAGCCCTGAAGGTGGAGTAAATAGCCCTAGGGCAGATGTCTGTGCAGCGACTCAGAGCCATCCCGTGAGGCTGAGACTTCCTGATGGTTTTGTGGAGCGCAGGTCCAGGGTGGGGAAGGTTGCACCTTGTCTGGATTCTAATTGGTTTGATTGGTTTTCTCGTGGTTTGACCTGTTTTCAGCCACTGAATTTGTAGGTTTTAAGAACCATACCTGCATTACAGAATGAGCCAGAGCCAGTGGCTGTACATCAAGTAGTTGGTCTCTGTGTGTGCAACAACTACAATACCTGGGACTCGCTGCCTGTGCACAGATATTTAGGTAGATTAGTTTTGATTTGTGCAGGAAACATTGAGTGGCTGGACACTATGGTCTTGTGCAAACATTACCCTCTAGGGTAAATGGTTGTTCCATTTCTTTGTGGATATAGTTTCTTAGATGACAGGAAGAGTTTTTTAAATACGTAAGCTAGAAGAGATGCTTCTGTCTGTGATTGTACCTGCTCACATATAGCATTAGGTTTGCACAGTGCATGCAAGTTTTTCGAGTTGGGAAGGGAAAATTCACAGTGTAGTAGAGTGAAGAGAGGCAAAGTAGCTTCTGCTAAAATCACAGATTTCCTCAGAAAGCTTTCTGAGAACTTTACAATGCCCCAGCTAAGCCAAGAGGATAATTAAACCTCTGATTTATTAATGCTTCTTTCTTGCTGAGCTTTCTTAAAGACTGTTCAGATTGGAGACCCCATTTTCTTATTTCCTGACACTCTTCCATGTCTTAAATCTCTTCCAAGTCCTAATCCATTCAAAAAGTGCTATTTTTTTTCCTCATTCCCCCTTGCACGAACAAAAGCAGCACAGTGTTGCTTTTTCTCAGGTTCTGCAGCTTGGCAGAACCCAGCAATCCTGCCGTGGTGGGAGGGGAGGGGAGGCCAGCAGCATTAAAATAGTGCTGTGTTACAGAGGCACCCTTTGTGACAGCTTATGCACATTCCCTGTACATCAAAATAGTTCCAGTTCTTGGCTACAGATGGGGCTCCAGGTGGCCATGACTTGGAAAATGTCAGGGGGTCCCTTTAACTCCTTATCACTGCTACCCCAAAAGGGGAAGTAGTCATGGGTCCTTTGCGTGAGTGGTGGAATGAGCTCTGTGTCTCACCTTCCTGCAGACTAACACAATGAGGAGAGACTGTGTTTTGCAGGTGAGAAACCAGACACTGACCTGTGCCTACTCTCATGTAGTTTGACAGGAAGTTCAGGGACAAAATAATCAAATCCCACCCATCAGCAATGGGAATACCACAATAAACCTGTCAGAGCTCAAGAAGCCTCTTCTGTAAACTGCCATCTGGGAAACATGCCACTTGTGTCCCCATGGTCGTTTTTAGGTGTCACTATTTCTTGTGGGGAGGAGAGAAGAGGCTTTGAACCTTTCTATAGGTTCCACGTGCCACCAAGGTTGTCCTTTCAGCCAGTGCTCCTTTTCAAGCCCAGTACACAAACATGGGACAGTTGCAAAGAAAGGATGGTTGGACACTCGTTTATAGATGTCTCTCAACAAGTTAAACTTTTTGCTTCTGTACAAAGATGCAGGTGGTTAAGTTTTACAGCTTGTCTATAGAAGGAGCTTTTCTAATCTTTCATATATTGTACAAGCAAGTGTTCTTAAGGTGTCTCATGAAATGGTTTCTCCTCTTGGGCTAACAGGTTTTGCACCAAGCAGCTCTTACTTGCAATGAAACCCCTTGGATGTGTGAGATTGATTTTCAAACCTTGTGAGGGCAGCTCTGCTGCCAGGTCTCACACATGGACAGTGATTCCCTGATGTTTTTATTGCATATATTGCTATTTCACACAGGTGGACTTGGATTATTTTGTAACCAAACTGCGTGAGAGTGCACACAGATTGGTGTCTCACCTGCTAAACAGTCTCTCCTCATTCCATCAGTGTTAGTTGTTCCCATCATAAATCAACTCTTTATTTTACAGTTTGTAAACCTGTATTGTGTCTGAAGATACTTGCTCACAAAGAAGCAAACAGTTTTGTGTTGGGAAAATTTTTAAGAAACAAATAATTAAATCAGTGCAGTCTCCTGTGGGCAATTCCCTTTTTTATGCATAAAAATGATGTATATTGATTTAACAAGCTGATTACTTTCTAGCTTAAATAAATATAGTTTTGAAACACTTTGAAACAAAGATACCCTCAAAGAGAGATGGACATGATGTTCCACACTGATTGCAGGTCACACTAACTTTTCAAAACAGTAATTAGTTAATGTGTTAAGCTTGTAAGGAAGAGAATAAATGATTTTTAAAAATCATAAAAATAAAGACAGCCTTTAATTCAGATTTAACATAAATGCAGTTGAATTGATTCTCTGTTTCAGTAATTTACAATAGTTCAGTAATACTCAACACCTCTGAATATCAAAACTAGTTGGTTAATGCATGTCATTTCCCTCTTACTAATTTAAGCATTTTGTCTCAGCTCACCTGGTATTTTTTTAACAGTCTAAAACTGACACAAAAGACAAAATAATGGTGAGACAGATCTGTAATCTAATTTCTTGCCTGTGTACATACTTTTGAATACCAGGTTCTATGGAGCTTCCAACTTGCTATGAATTTGTACATGCTACATAAACCCACCAGAATGGATCTCCAGTGAACGATTAAATCACTGTCCTATTGTTCAGGGAAAAGGAGCTTAACTCTCAGCTATTCATCTGATTTATTACTCTGTATTCATAATCTTACTGTCCTCGGCTCAGCTCATTGCCTGTAAAAGGGATAGCAAATTTGTTTGCTTTTTCCCCCGAATTTATTTTCTGATTATAAGTGTTGGAGGGCTGGACTGTCTTTCAATACAAATATGGCAGTGGTGAGGGCAGCCTAATCAACAGTATGGGGTGAATCCCTTTCAAGGGGAAAGAGGAGACTGCTTTTCCTACACTGTGAATGAATTTTCTAGCCATTATGCTGTGATCACAAGGAAGTGAAGGGGCACTACCTGCCTTCTTATGCCATCTGCTTGAGGGAAAAAAAAAAAAGGTGCAGAGAGGCAATTTTTAGCCCTTTCTTAGCTGGTGACTTCTGAAAGCTTTTCAGTGAAAGTGTGACCACTTCTGCAGATGTCACATGTTTTCCATACCAACAGGCTGGAAACTCTAAGACATAGGTGGTTCTTCAGGAGAGATCTCTCTTTGGATTCCTAATGACAGCCCCTAAGAAAACCATCTAGTGAAGAGAGAAAGGA
Organism: Empidonax traillii; assembly: GCF_003031625.1. NCBI lineage: Eukaryota > Metazoa > Chordata > Aves > Passeriformes > Tyrannidae > Empidonax > Empidonax traillii. The sequence continues at coordinate 483,888 of NW_020955763.1, read as the reverse complement.
TTTTCAGATGTATCTTGTTACTATTTTATAGTGGTGAGCTGTGATTGATGCCTGCAGACATGCTGTTACTCTGGTTTCAGCATTCTCCAGGTACTTTACTGGGAACATTTAACTTTTTTAAGTTTCAAGCATGAGAAAACTGGGTCTGGAAAACCCAATTTGAGGGTCCTATATCTTTTTGAGTTTATTTTCAACATGACTTCCTATGCTTAAGAAAGATTTTGACAGAGGAAGGAGCTGAACCTTGATAGAGTGTGAGATGTTTAACCAGTGGACAGTCCTTCCTGCCCTGTCCTGGTAGGTGGCACATGGATCAAAAAGTGGAAATACTGCAAGGAAAACTGGCTAATTCCCTTCACAACTATTTTGCAGCTACCTAAAGTGGTTGTTGGAACTTACAAGGGTTTTGGTGGGTTTTTATTTTTTGTTTTGTTGTTGTTATTTGATGTGCTTACACGGTCTTGCTGTGTCTAGAACTCCTCCCTAATAACTTGTGAACACTGTGGCCAATTTCAACAAACTTTGAGCGAGGCAGAAGTTACAGAGTTCCCATCAGGGAGACAGAAGTAGGTAGCCAGGGAGTGGAAACAGAAACTTCACTAACGCTCCTCCCGAGGGGAGAGGCTTCTGCATAAATCTATCCCTTAATTAGCATCAGAAACTTGTAAAATGTTTCAATTTCCAAACTGGAGAACTGCAGAGCTGTAGGAAACAGGACTCTTTTTGGTTCAGCTACTTGTAGAAATACATGTTTTCCCAGTAAAGTGTTTTTTATTTGGCTGCTAATGGAACTCCACTGAAGCTTACTGTTTGTCTTTAGTCCTCCAAGTAAAAGCCAAGATTTTTAAAAAGTGCAACTTGAAACAACTAAAGAGGGATGTTTTTCAGGAAGCCCTAAACGTTCCCTCCCCCCCTCCTCTTGGAACAGACTTTTTAAGCTGCTGGCCAGAATTTGCAACCTACTTTCACTTATTTGGTCAAAGCTGCAAATATTTTATTTAGGGTCAGGCTCTGAGGGTGATAGTCTGATTAGATACACTAAACTCCTCAAACATCATAATATGTTCTATGGGGCTTATTTTGTTGAGGGGAAATATTTCTGAATGTTTGCCTTTATTTGTGCTCCAATTTTCTGGATTCCTTTGGGCCAGAAATATTGAAACTGCCTGTTTTGTATTGGAATAATACTTGAAGTGCTGGGTAGGAATAAGAGAGACAAAGCCATGAAAATGGAAAACAGTGGAGGAAGAACTGGAATGTATTGAACCTGTCAGAGAGCTTGGTTCAGATTGGTTTTGCATTCTGGGCAGGGATTCAGTTCTTTATGGACAGTGTAAACCAGTCAGCATGTGCTGGGGACTTGGACTTCCTCCTTTCCCCATTCCAAAAAGGCAAGAATTGAATTTTTTCCAGTATCTTTAGTATTCATCAAGCCATGTCCTGGATACAGCTCTGAGCTACAACCACTGTGTTCAGAGTGCAGGCTGTGATGTGCAGAACAATTCTGAAACATTCTTTAGAAAGCTTGGGGAACGATTGCTGGCAAAGCCAGCCACAGCCCTTTTTTACAACCCAGTTCTCTTAAAATTATCAGCCTTCCTTTGTGTGGGGCAGTGTGTGTTCAGTGGCTACTTTTCAGTGCAACTGTCTCAGTTATTTAAATAATGCTCTCAATCAAAGCTGTATTGTTCTTTTCGTGCTGTTAATTTGAGACCAATTCCTGCCGTGAACCTGCAGACTCCTGCAGCACTGCAGCTCATGAATCAGGGCGGAACTTCCTTGCTGAATTGGGACTTGATGATTAGCTTTAAAAAAAAACCCATGGCTGAAATCCTTCATGACTAGCAGAGTGCACAGGGTGGATTAAGAACCTGTAAATAGATGACTAGAGAACAAATTACTTCTTGTGCCCACTGGAATATATTTGATGCTCTTCCTAGAAAGTTTCTCATTATTACAGAAATCTAATAAGGCGTTGTATTTTTTTTTCCTCCTCCTGATGTTTTTTGTTGGAAGAAAAACAGAACTGGTGTTGGACAGAAATGAAGCCTCTTACTTGATGCTTCAGGGGTGGTGCTCTGAGTGAGATTATTTGCAAATTTGGAATAAAATAGGTAAATTTGGATTAAAATTGGTAAATAAGGAAGAATTTGTACTGCTACAAACCTTGATGTTGCCAGACAGCACGATGTATAAAGACCCACAAGAATGCTCGGGCAGGGCAGTTTTAAAAGTTAGCTGCATCCCTCTGCCACTCAGTGAAATAAAGCTTGAATTTCCAACTAACCACAGGCATATTCTTTCTACAAGCTTAACTCTAATTTATTTGAAGACTTGAATTTACATTGATACAAAGTGTCTATGTGTGAAAAAGCTGTTGTTTGTAGAGCTATCAACCTTCAATCACACTATCTCAATTCCTGTGAAAGGGTTGTAGAATAATATGGATAATTAAAAACAAGCAAAAGCAGCAAGCAATTTTTATCCTTCTGCATTGAGTTTTATTACATATATTGCATTTTTCTCTTAGTCAAAGACAGGATTTTTCTTTAACTCTCAGCTTTGCTTCTGGATGAAATCAGTGAATTTATTTGTAGATTACAGCAAATAGTATCGTTTTGATTACGGTCATTAGAAGTAAATTATCATTTAGATTCTAGCAAAAGAAAATGGCAGGATGAACTTTGGGAGCTCACCTTTTCTGTCTTCATGCAAGAGATAAGTATAGTGTTGGGGTTTAGAGAACTTCCAGGTAATAGAGGAATTGTGATGGAATCAGACCCAAATTCACAGGCAAATTTTCAAGCTGCCACCCTGAGCCATGGGGTTAGCACCCATGTGTGTCACCATGAGCTGCAGTCAGCTCTGCTGTTTCCTTCAGCCCTTCAGGCTGACTCTCCACATCAATATAAGCGAGACCCCCCAAGGAAGACAAGGTCAATGTAGCCTCCATTTCTGTTGCACAGGTAATAGGAATCTATCCCTTGGACATCATCTGGGAAACCTGGCTACAAGTTATGTTGCAAAGTTATTTACTAACATCTTATATACTGATTAATAATACACCGTGGTGGCATCATATGAGACAGAAAAAACCAACAGCAGGAAAGATACAGCTTTATTTATAGCTCCTTCTGTATTTTCTTTACCTTTTCCTGGTAATTCTATTTGATATCATTCCCCAGAAAGCAATATCAATACCCTATATTAACTTACATGGGAGAGAATGTCATGGTCTTTGTTATCCTTTGTGTGTTCCTGCAGAGCTAAACTGAAAAGAGTGGGGGGAGGGGGCAACCCTAATATTTGGAAACATTTTGTGAATGTTTCTGGGCTGCCAAAACAGACAGATAGCTTTCGTGCTCAGACACAAAGTTATTGGGTGGGGCAGGCAGAAGGGATTAATTTTGTTTGCATATGAATAACTAGGGGGTTTTTTTGTATTATTTGCTATAATCCTATTAGCAAAATGGACAACCCTAGTACAGTTTGGTAGCCTGTCTCTCCCTGCTGAGAGAGGGACCAGGCCCTTAAGGTGTGGTGAGAAGCGCGTGGGTGATAAACCACAATGTGGGAGAAAAAGTAATGTCAGTGCTCAAGAGACAATAACTTGCATCATGTTGCCAGTAAAACTTTCAAATTGGAATTTTTTCCCTTAAAGTCCCAGCTCCTGCAGGCACGTGACTGCACGAGGGTCTGATTTAAAAAAAAGAAAAGAAGTTTTCAGGTGCTATAACTGCAGAGGAAAAGTGAAATACCGATTTGCAATGGGAAGTTCTCAGACAATGGCTCTTTCATCCTTGGAATTGTCAGTCATCTTGCAAGTGTTTTAGAGCTTGAATCAACTTGTAAAAGATGCTGATTATAATAGCTGCTACATTGACTTATTTCCTTTGCTCAGTCCAAATGAAAATTCTAAATGGCATAAGTATAGCAGTATTCATCCAAAAAGTGAAGGCTTTCGTTTCACTTCCCACATAAATGGCCAGCCAGGATGCCCAGCAGAGAGAGAGTGCAAGGGGACTGATGTCAGCAAAATGTGTTGGAAGCAGGTAAAAACCTCCTAAAAATAAAAAGGATGGAGGGAGAAAGAAAGAAAAAGGAAAAAGAAAAAAATTTACATTTAAGCTGCTGGAAGCAGGTAAAGGTTCCCAAAGCAAATCTGCACACAAGACATCCTGGGAACTATAGTGATCTTAGTGTAATCTCACAGCACTTCCAATCTTACTGAAGCCAGGACTCTGCAGACACCTTTGTTTTCATGGGTA
>NW_020955763.1:411618-479521 GCF_003031625.1 Empidonax traillii | reverse complement strand
AAGAAAGAAAAAGGAAAAAGAAAAAAATTTACATTTAAGCTGCTGGAAGCAGGTAAAGGTTCCCAAAGCAAATCTGCACACAAGACATCCTGGGAACTATAGTGATCTTAGTGTAATCTCACAGCACTTCCAATCTTACTGAAGCCAGGACTCTGCAGACACCTTTGTTTTCATGGGTATGTGCTCTTTCCCATGCTGTTCCCTTCCAAGTATCTGTCAGCTCTAAGAGAACGGCAGCTCTGGCTCCACTGTCTTATGTTCAGAGATCCTGTGCAGAGTGGTGGTTGTTTGTGTTGGGTACCCCTGACACTGATCCCCAGGGGAGCAGCAGCCTGGCTGGAGCCTGTGTTTGTCCAAACCCTGATCCCTGGAAACCTACGCTGTGGATTGATGTGCATCCCACAGAACTGTCTTACCTCGTGTGCCCAAACCAGCTGAGCACTTCCAGAGCAGTAGAGCTCATCCTTTCCAGACTGACAAATGTGTACAGTCCTGTGTGAAGACACTGAAGATTTGTGCTCACTCCTGTTCCTGCTTCAAGCACCCAACAGTGCCTTGGATAAACTGCTTTATCTCTGCATCAGTTCTTCATCTTTAGGGAATACTTGATTATTCCCACCAGAACGTACACAGCTCTCTGAGAGAAAAGATGTGCCTGGTACAGCAAGTCTCCAATTTGGGCAGCAGCCTGTAGCTATCACTGCTTTACAGACAAAGAGCAGCTGGAAGAGGAGAAGGCCACTCAGTAGCAGGAGAGAAGAACTGAAATTTGAATGACAGTAAGTTAAAAAGCATCCTAAATTAATGGAACATTTGAATTTTCAGATTTGTTTTAGAATTGTGTAATAAAAAATGTCAGGACATTGCTAAGAAGCTTTTGCAACTGTTTTTGACTTTTAAGTGCCTTTTTTTTTTTTTTTTTTTTTTTTTTTTTTTTTTTTTTTTTTTTTTTTTTTTTTTTTTTTTTTTTTTTTTTTTTTTTTTTTTTTTTTTTTTTTTTTTTTTTTTTTTTTTTTTTTTTTTTTTTTTTTTGTGGTACTTGTGCCTGGAGCAGTTCCAACCCCTAATTGCTTGTTTATTAATCCATTTCACCCTCCCACGCTTACACTTGCAGCAACACAACACTTTCTGGGATGTGCCATGAAATATCAAGGAGTAGACATATCTGAAAACTTCATCTCTCTCCCTCTTGCCCCAGTTAATTTTCACTTCCATGGAAGTGCCACAGTCCCATAAGCAGTGCAGAAACAGGCATGGATGTTGGTCAGCTGGAATTTCCTTACACTGTATTACCCCAAGAGCATGGGACCATATCACATTCTCATTAGCTGTCAGAAAGGCTTTCAGAGAAAACCAAACCTACCTAAACAAGGTCAGGACCTGTGTTGTAAAATATACAGCAGCTATGGGAAGATTCAGGGAATAATCTGTTATGTTATCAGAGAGAAATCATTGTTTCAGTAGATCAAAGGAGAAACCTCAATGCCTTGAGGTTATTTACATGTTATGTTTGATCCTGCTGTCACTTTGCTCTTCCCCTGAGCAGCACCAGGAATGGATTATTGTCAGATGAATAAGGGAAGGTTAGAGACAGGAAGTATTTTTACTTGCCAGTTCCTCAGGTGAAGTACAAAACTCAAGAAGTGACTGTGCAATAGCTTATAAAATAGAAGTGTACAGAATCAAAAATGCATTCCTCTGAAATCTGATAACTTCATTTGTTTTCAAATATGCCATTTTTGATGATGTTTGGTTGAAATGGTTTAGAAGAGAGTAATGGTTTTTTGTTTAGTTGGTTTTTGTTTTCAGAGTGAGGTTTGTGTAAGCTATTTTTGTCAAATGGTTTACTGCTGCCACTACAAAAATGGTAATTCTTTATAAAAAAGGAGCAGCTGAACAGGCTAAAAATGAGCATGAAGAAAAGCAGATAGTGTTGAAGGCTATTCTAGAACAAGTTTCTGTGAACTTCATTGTTCAGAGATATACTGTTTTTGCTTTAAATTAAATCCTATTTATTTGAACAGTTATAGCTTCAAGAGTTACGTAGAGTTGCAGGTGGTTCATTCTCCTTTCTTCTCATCTTTTTGAACCACTGTGCAGTTTATCTTAAAGCTCCCCAGACCTGCAGTGCCTATTCTAAGACAGAGGTTTTAAGTGAGAGTGTTAAAAATGGATGCTGAAACTGAGGGGCAGGACAAGAACATGCACTTCTCTGGAGAAACACTGGGGCACTTGCTGCTGGGAAGATTCAAAGCTGCCATAACTGATGGTGAACAGCTACAGGGATATATGTATATGTGTGTGTGTCTATGTGTTTATTACTAGCACTGACAGGACCATGATCAATTTTCCAAGTTCTTCTATATTATTTTATAACTTTCCTTAAAAATAGAAAACAACGTCTTCATTTGTCCTCGGAAAACCCTAAAGAATGTGTTGTTATCATTCCTTCAGTAAGCTTGGTGGGATAGAGGGATTTTACTCCTGTGAGTCAAGAATTATGCATAGCCTCCAGTGTTACTGTAGATGAGAATCTTCTTCCTCACCTCAAAGATTATAGTTTCTGTGAAAGCAATGAGGTGAGAGAAGTCATACAGACATACAGAAAAGGAAACCTGGAAAAGTATGTGTAAGGAATGGGGTTTGGGGTCATTGTGTGGAATAGAACATCAACCGTTGTTTTATAAGGCACCAGTATTGGAGATGGGCAAAAGGTCTTGAGGCAGAACCTTCAACTTGAAAGTTTTATTTTACTTTTTCATTTCCAATGCAAAGTTCAAGCCAAGTTCACTGAAGTTTGTGAACCCTTCAGCAGCAGCTGGCGAAGTTACAAGCAAGCCTGAAATGGTATGTGGTTTGGGTGCAAATCAGGCTGGGTTTGATCCCAAGCCACGTGAAACACAGCACTTTCTGGCAGCGTGGAGCTTTGTGTTTCAGCCTTCCAGCCCAGACCTGGACTCACTCAGAGGGAAGCCGTGGCTTAAAGCCCCGTGAATGGTGCCCGCTGTACTTGGCACTGGTTTCTCGTGGAAATGGTGAGTGTTGGGTACTTGTGCTGGATGGATGGCTTAGCCTCCAGTTCAGCTGCAGGGTCTTTATACACACATCCATATGTCTGAACTTCAAAGCTGATGAGGTAACATGTGGGTCTCATCCAGTTTTCCACAGGGAGTTTTCTTTGAAACAGACTCACTCCTGGAGCTACACTAAGGCTCTGGAGAAAGCCAGAGTAATTCCAAAGGGTGCACATTGGCACTCTGCCTCAGCATTACTTCTGGTTTAATTACCCCAAAGGAATTTTTAAAAAGACTTTTTAACCTGTAGAAGTAGCTTCCTTCACATAAATCTAGAATGTTTCTCAGTTCTGCTCTGTGCAGTGCGAGGTCTGGGGATAATTTGCAGAAGCCCAGGTTGGTTCCTGCAGGTCTCATGGAATTCTTTGTGGCAGTGGTCACAATATGGCCCCCTGCCACAATGGCAGCATCAAACCTTTGGTAACCCAAAATGACCAAATGGTGGTCCTGTCTGTGTTAAAGACTTTGACATCTGTGGACGTGAATAGATAGTGAAGATGTTATTAATAGTCATTAATATAATAATTGTTATAAATGCTGAGAGGACTTCTACAAAAACCATTATGGAGTGACTGCATTGTGTTGCCAAGTAGCAATATATTATTTTGTGACATTGGGTGTCCTTTCCTCCTTGTTACACTGACTTTAACAACTTTGAATCCCCAGCTAAGCAAGTCTCCAAACTTTCTGAATTTTTATGGAATGACCAAGCTTTGGCTGGGAGTTTTGTGACATGGTAATGTCTGTTCATGTCCTTTGCTGGCTTCCTTTCTTCCCTGTGAAGGGCAAGCTCATGGATGAGATGACTGGGAAGTAAATACAAGCAGTTTTTAAATAACAGCACTAGGAGGAAGTCTACAGCTCTTATGGTAAGGTTTTAAAGAGTTGCCATGTAATCAGCTCCTTCAGAGCTGGTTCCCGTTAAGGGAATTCCTGGGATATGCTCTGTCTGCAAGATGCTAAACCCTGGGGCCCAGGTGAGGCAGAGCCTCGGGCTCTGGTTTTCTGGTGAGAAATGGGTGAGTCACTTCCCCTGTCACTTGGGCACAGTTGTCACCTGATGCTTGGGTCCATTGTCACTTGAACAAGTGTAAATCCAGCTCTTTCTGGAGGAAGGTGCTACTGTTTAACTGTAATTACTCATCTGAGAACACTCTTCAAGTGACACGAGACTGACAGTTTTTATCTTTATGTAACAAATGTTCAGGAAAAACGGCCCGAACATTTCCTTTCGTGGTCTCTAACACAGGAGTAATTGACAATAATAGAGGAAAACTTTGGATATGGAGTAAATATTTTAGAAAGTGAGATTGCACAGTTTGGAAAACTTTCAGTTTGTTGTTAAACTATGCAAATGCTGCCTTGATGTATGCACTTTGAAACTGTTTTGTTCCACAGTCCATGGTGAAACCTAGCATTTAAAACAATTTCACACTGTTATGTGCCATTTTTAGCATATTTTGATATGGGTTGCATTCTATTACCTCCTTTCACTTTTGAAAATTACTTCTATTAAAAGCCAAACAAACCTAAGATTGTGATTTTGCAGCAAAATGTTTAATATGTGCATACAAGTGTACAAGGGAGAATTCACCATGAAACCCTGTCCCTCCACAACCACTCTGGTCACCCTTGCTTGTTACCTCTGTCTGTGCTCCAGTCTCAGCTTCCAATCCAATCTCAGCTTCCAGCTCTCTAATCCTGCCTCCCCTACCCACCTGGGGGCTGGTTATCTTAAGGATTTTTTTTCCAAGTTCTTCTTTTCAGACACAAATACTTTTGAACAGGGTGTGGATTACAAACATTCTGGTGGCAGATTCTGGACCTCTAAAAGCAGAGTTCTCAGGACATGTGTTATATTCTGCTGGACTTAATTGCATCCCAAGCTGTGTTAATACATGCTTGCAAGATAAACAGAATTTCATCTCAGAGAATGACTTGCACCATATACTGCCAAGCACTTTAAGCTCATCTGCTAAGTAATAAAAATTTAGGACTTGCTTATGATCTGACACCAGAATTTTCTAATGTTCAAAAATTAGGGAGTTATACCTGACATATCACTTTGAAGTCAGGGCATGGTTGGTCATTTATGTAAAAGTAACATCAGGGAGCTACCAAACTGAACTGTTTTTTAAAAAAAGTTATTCTGAATCCCCATCCAGGCTGAGATTTTCATGTGGCGGAACTGCATAAACGTGCTAACTGTTTTAAAGGGCTTGTGGTCTTTAAGAGAAATAACAAGTGAAAGTATTAAAGCACACAAACTAACTGGGATACTGATAGGCAGGGATTTTGCTACCATCTTTTTTTTTTTTTTTCAGTGTGTGTACACAAAGCTTCCTCTCCTCCTCTTACACTGAGCTCCTCTCTAAGTAACTGTTGGGGTTTCCTTTGCTGTTTTAACTGTTAGCTTTTCCCTCTCTTCATTTAACCCACCCTCTCAGAAAGAGTCCTGAATACATAAAAAGCCTTTGCAGTGTGCCCTGAAGCATGTATGCTGATGAAGCACATACAATGTAATTATGGATAGCACAATGCAGCATCATGAAGTGCCTTTGTTTACAACTTCTCTATCATGAGAGTATAATGAACGGATTCACTGAGGAAATGCAAAAGCAGATGCCTTTGGCTGGCTCCTGTTGTTCTCTTCTTGGCAAAGACAGAGGGACGAATCTACTGTGGGACAGCCCCACTGGAGTCAGATGAGTTACACCAGGCAGAAACCAGGAACTGGAACTTTTTCTTTTCTTCTTCTTGTTCCATTTGTGTTTTTTTTTTTTCTTTTAAGGAACACAGTTTCCAGATCTCTTTTCTCTGACTGTCACAATTTCTCTTTCCACAGAAAGCCTATGAGAAAAGACTCTCTGCTTCTAAAAAGGTAGGATATCCTTTTACTCACTAATAACAAATCTCCTCAGCAGTAAAAGTTCTGTCTGTATCTACCACTGGCTGTAATAATAAAATTAATATCTAACTATTTATATTCTAAAAATACTAAAAAGCTAAAATCATAGTTACTGAATGGGACAGTAAGATCAGATGGTGCTGTGAGAGGGATGGAGTGCTGACACACAGCTGTGCTGCTTCAGGTGCATGACTTCTGCTTACAGCTGGCCTAGGCCAGCATATGGTACCAGCTTGAAATGTGTACTCATACCTGCCACGGACTGAGGTGTGACACTGGGCAAAGCTTCTGAGGGCAGCTGTCTGTGAGAGCACCTCATTTCACACGTCTGTGAAATCGTTAGGGGAGAAGAACCTGTGGCAGCTCCTGGTATCTGCATGCTTGCAAGTGATAATCTTTATAACAACTTTATTATGGTAAACCCAGGATTGCACTTTGTAGCACAGTATAATAACAGAAGTTAGCAGGACTGCTGCTGCTTTGTGCCTGCTTGTGCAGTGACCATACTTTGGGGTTTTTTTTCCTCTCCTGAGGGCCTGAATGGTGCCTCTCATATAAAACCTGCCATTTACAATTTGCCTTTTGCGGAGGCCTCCTTTGTGCTCACACAAGGCAGCTGGCAGGAGTGCTGACCTCCCCGGAGCAGAGCCTGCCAGCACTGGCTAATCAATATTCAGTAGAGCTGGCTGCTCATTACGAAGCCATTGATTATCTCTGGAAGGTTACTCCCACTGTGTGTGTCACTTTTCAGTCTTCTCTTTACCCCTCTGCCCCCATCCCAGGCTCCCAAGAGGACAGAGTGCTGGGATGGAAATGAGGTTCCCTTTCAGCATCTGAATAGTTTGTCAAAACAGTCTTTGGAAAAAAAGTGATTTCCTCACTGCCAGGTTTTTGTTTATACCAGGTTTGTACTTTTAATTTCTGGGATATTTTTAATGATTGCAAGCTGTGGCACTTGAAGGGTTTGTTGTATTTGACTCAGGCAAGTTGCATTACTTACACTAAGCCTTGGTCTCCTGTGACCAAAGGAAAAAACCCACATCCTTCGCACAGCTATAGCTGACCTTTCTGACCTCTTGCACAGAAGGGTAGAGCCATGATTTCATATTCCATGCTATTCACAAGGAAATGAACAGGGAGGCTCATGAAGAAGGGAAAACATAGCACAAACATGTCAGCTTTTCTGACACAAGAGAGGAGGCCAGTGAGGTTTGTGTGGCACAAAACCTGCCCACTACCCTGAAGAGTGTTTGGCAAAAATCATAACAGAGTCTCTCTCTCCTTTCAAATGTGAATTATCCACTTAAGGGTGTATTCAGTCATCAGTACAGCAGTAGAGAACTGTAAGATAAATATGCAAGTTTAAACAGTTGAATTTATTTGGAGTAATAGAATAGGTGCCAGATATATAGAGTGATACAGAAGAGTTACTAAAGCAATTGTTTGGTTAATTTGATTTAGTTACTTTGATTGTAAATATGACATTAACAGTCACAGCAGAGATTACAGGTCAAAAAGGCAAGGTCAGAGGTCTAAGAGGAGGGGAGCACACAGGTGGAGCTTAGAGACAGATGGGTAAAAGAAAGGCATTTGGCACAGAATAATTGTATTCCTGTCTCCATGACACTACTCAGTTCAAGTCAGTGCCCTCCCCAAAGAGCAGAAACTGCACTGTGTTGTGACCACCCACATTAGCAAAAAAATTAGCTTGCACTTGATGGGTAGTAATTCGGTGTCCAGCTTCCTGTTTGCAATATGGAGATTGAAAGTCAATAGCTCTCAAGCTTTATCCTCCTTGTGTCTTCTCACGTTGGATTTAAGGCACCACTAAATCCAAACTACAGGCTTGTGTCTGAATGGGAGTAAAGTCAACAATGCAAGTAAAAGCACAGCAGGAGTTACTGACTCAGTGAAGGTGAGCATCCCTTCTCCTGCCCTTAGCATTGAGGGAGCAGCTGTTGGTGCTTGGAGAGCAAACCTGCTGTCTGCTTCTGATTTTATACAAACTGCTGTGTTACGAGGGAATGGAAAGGCAGGGAATGCACTGATGCTGCGGTGGTGCAAGGCAGTATTCACTCTTGCTGGAACAATACCCAGACCATACCTCGTTAGCACCTTGCAGTGGTGCACCTTGGTTCACCTCACATTGGTCTGTGATTTGTCAGGTGCTGATGACTGAGCTCCTGTCTCCAAGGGCTGTTCCAGCAGCCAGCTCTGTGACCATTGCCAACAATTTGATCCTGCCCAGTTACTAACACATACCAGAGAGACAATGACAGGGATGTCAAAAATGCAAGCTGGCATTAACTGGGCTTTGTTTAGCCAAGGGGGTTTCCTGTCAGCTCCCTATCTTCCTGATCAAGGCATGTGACACAATAGATCTGTCTGACTGCCAGAGAAAGTTTGTTTAAAGTGTAAGTCAGGAGTTAAAGTGGACAATGGAGACAAGTTCCTCAGCTGACAGAGAGGAGCTGTCCCTGGGAGAGCAGAAGAGTGACTCCAAGTGCCATCCTCTGTCAGGAAGTACTTCCTTTTGGTGGCAGTTGTCAGTCCACTGCCATTAGTGGTTTTGCCACTGTCTGAAAAAAAGGCTGTGTTGCTACTGAAGGGAGACCTTTCAGCTGTCTTTAACAAACCTGAGATGTACTTAAGGGATGAAGTGAGGACTAATCCTATGCCTTGGTCAGAAAATCCTATCGGTGTATTACAAGTGAAATCTTAACAGAGAACTACTGTTTCTATTCCTGTTAGGCAGAACCTTCCTGTCCCATTTGTATTTACATTATCCTGCAGCAACCACTGCAGTCCTAGAGGGAAATACTGAATTGAATGTGTTTCTAGTTGTAGTTGCTGATGGAGCTGAGCCGGTGTGTTGGGACCACACTGCTCACTCCAATCAGCAGATCTACCTGATGTAGCACGAGTATCTGTCCTCTGTATCTCCTTTCCTCTTGTGATGTGGATGTAGTGAGTTCTGAGGGAAACGGAGTTCTCTTGGGGCTGCAGTGGGTTAAAGAGCAATGACATCTTTGTGAGACACTCCAAAGAGATGTGAAATGCCCTGAAGCCAAGAAAATTTAATCACAGAGTGCACTCACATTTTTCCTTCTGGATTTTTCATTAGGCTGGTCATGCCTAATGAAATGCCTAATGCTGGTCATGCACAGGGACAGTTAAAGTGATAGAAAGATCTCATAATGGTGTCCAAGTATGCATTATTATTATTATTATTATTATTATTATTATTATGCTGAACTTGAGAATTCTGCATTTGTTTCAAGTGTGTTTTTTAGTGGAGAAAAAGTGTGTGTTTCTGTCTTGGTAGCAAACATGGAAGGAGAACACTGAGGTGAACTGTGTAAAATCTTTTTGTAAAACCCCATGTCAGTGTGGTCATGCAGACAAAATGTAGCACTATAGCACTGACCTCCACAAGTGGCAGGTGCAGAACATGAGTTCATGTTTGCTGTGAAGTAAATGAGGTGTCCTTTGGAAATTATGAGTGTAGAATAAAAGTTTGAAAGATCAAGAAAACTTTTGGAGACACTGTTATTTTTGCATTTTTTAAAAATCCCTCCCTTAAGGAACACAGATGTGAAGTCATGGCTGATATCTTAGGCTATGCAGATTCCCAGAGCAGGTGTAGGGCAGTGGCTGCAGACTTTTCAGGCTGTTGTGGTGTGAGGTTGAATCAGCCAGTCTTTTCCTATTGGAGATACCTACAGCCACTGAACCCACATGGACCTCATTTTATTACAGGACTCCATAAAAAACCCTTAATATATTACAATCTGGAAGTAATAAAACTCCAGCATCCAGAACTGAATGGAAGACCATGCAGACTTTCATAGCAGGTATATTATATATCTATGGTGTACCTATGTTACATCCTGTTACACTGTACATACTCTTACACTGTTGCGTATTTATCTTTAAAAGGACTGGTCAGAAAGTATTTTCAGTAATCCTTGCTCAAAGGCAGCAGACTGTGGGAACTGTTTGTGCAAATGTCAGCATTTCCCTTTGTAGTTGAAATATATCTCTACTGGATAGAGGTGAGCTGTTGCCATGCATTATCAGACACTGTCTTTGATTAAATACCAGTAAAAAGGCCCACTGAGTAATCTGCCTTGTGTGTTTGTAGCCTGAATTAGGGTTACAAAGGTGCTACAGATCTCCCTTGCCTTCCATCTTGGAGCTGTGCCAAGTATTTTCCTCTGAGCTGAGGAAGTGTAATGTTGGTTATTCTCTGTTTGCTGTCAGTGCAAGCTCTGAAAGCAAAGATAGAACCTGGATTCGTTTGCCTGCAGTTAGAACTTGCTTTCATTCTGGTACTTCAAAGGTTCTTGTACAAAGACTACACTAGTGGTGTGTGTTTCTTAGTGCATGACAGGTGGAATTGCCTGCAACGATTATACTACTCAGATACTTGATCTGCAGTCAAGAGAGTGAGATTGTGTCATTGGTCAACCTAAATTTCAACATGACATTGTAACACACTGGTGTGTAATAAATTCACCATTAGCTTTCTGATAACTTGCTTTAACTTTCAGAGTAAAGCAGCACTTAGAAGATGGCTTTGTCCTTTGCAAAGAGGGAAAAGGGAATGATAAAAAAACCCCAACAGTTATTACTTTGCAATTTTTTTGGTGAAGTCAAAATACAATGAAACAGCTTGGCAGAGGTGACCTTTCAGGGGAGCACACAATTTATAGCAAGTCAGGACAGTATTATCTTTTCCTTTAAAAATGCCTGTACTTTTTTTGTGTAGAACTTTTTTTTGCATAGAACTTATCACCATGGTGTCTGAGTGCCTTCTCCATGCGTTCAGTCTTCCAGTGTCTTTTTGTGATGTAGCCAAAGGAGGGTGAGGAGTGGATACAGTGAGTTATTTGCTCGGGGTCATTCAGGAAGTCTGAGACAGACCAAAGAGCTGAATGCAGATAACCTAACACTCTTATATTGTCTATCCTTTATTTTAGGAATGAATGAATCCCAAAGGTTCAAAGCAGCCCACAATATTATTTCCTATGGCTGTTTTCAGTTTAGATTGACTCAGTCCCAGGCTTTTCCTTGGCATCCATTTGTAGCAGTAGATAAAGGCAGATGTGTTCAACAGTAAGCTCCTGTTTACAGCATGACGTTTGAGCTTGCATCGCTGCAGCCTCCTGTTTTGTTATAACTGTTTCTAAGCAGTGTCCTCTTTGCCTGCCTGGGGCAGACAACCACCTTCTATAGAAAGTGGCTTGTAAACCCCTGGGCCCGTGGCCAGTGAGGGGAGCACAGAGCTACTTCCTTCACACATTGCTGCTCTGGCTTCCTTCAGGCATTTGTGACCTGCTCCTCCTTGTTGCAGGGTATGCAAACAGGAGCTCCTGTTCAGGGGGACCCGGCCCAGGAGCTCCTCCTGGTTCAGAGTGGCAGTGAAGTGCCTTTCAGCCTTCCCATTTACATCAGTATTGACCTCTCTGTTTGTGGCTATGCCGGGCACTGTGCAAAGAGCACTGGGATGCTTGGAAAGATACTTCCTTCGTGGCAGTGCCTGCTTCTGGTGGTGGTTTTCTCACTCTCTAAAGACTAAATACAGAGGGCAGCTTGTTCATCTTTCCATCTCAGTGTCCCTCAGTGAGGGCAAAACGCACGGCTTAAAGATCCCTCATCCCCTCAATGCTGTGCTAACCTGGGAGCCAAAACTCTTATTTCTTGTTGCTTGAGCTCAGTTCCTGTCTTCTTCTGAAAGATCCCTGGGGAAGTTGTGGTCCCATCAGGTGCTTTACCTGATCCAGTATGATTTCAAATCAGAAATTGTCCACTGGCTTTGGATTTAGCAGAGTCCATTGCAAACCAGAATGTTGGGGAGTATGCACTGTAGGTAGATCCTACGATTTCTACCTGTTGCCTCAGTGACTCGAGATTTTGAGCTTCAGTTTCCCTTTAAGATAAGACTAAAATTGGCCTAGGGTTTGCATTCAGGGAAGTGGAGACAGTGAGGAATGAAATAAGGGCAATTTATTGGTTAGGTGAAATTTCATCCCCACTCTTAGTTCCCACCAGGGTCTCTTAGTGCAGATTCAGGTTCATAATTAAGATGCTTATTCTGCAGGATATATTGATTTTAAAGTCAAATATACAGAGCTATGAAACTGTTATTTTCACCAGGTTTTCCCGGAGAAACATTTCTCTGAGACTTTGTACTGTACACAGCATGTAAAAATATATGAGGTACTTAAAATTATAATAAGGAAAGCCTGAGCCTTGGAGGATGAATTGTTAAGGCAGACATTTCATATGATATTTACTTGTTTATAGCAAGAGTGCTGCAGCTACACTGGGTAATTATTCACACTATCTTATGTTCCAGAGAAAATAGGGAATCTGTTTTCCAGACACATATTTACAGTCCATTGAACCCTTCCGGTGTAGTTGTACAGCATCAGATATATCAGGAAACCAGGCTTAGTATCACCTTCCAGATGAAAACGTTTTGAAGGATAGAAAGTAATTCAGATGTCCTTGATTTATATCATTGCTGAGACGTTTTGTTACAACAATTGATGTCACCACTTTGCAGCACTGACCTGGAAAGTTCTGCTGCAAAAAGACTGTACCTGGTGACCCTGCTCATACTTTTTATACCTTCTGTGTGTTTATTCATTCCAGGCAAGTGTCTGCAGC
This sequence comes from Empidonax traillii, assembly GCF_003031625.1. Taxonomy (NCBI): domain Eukaryota; kingdom Metazoa; phylum Chordata; class Aves; order Passeriformes; family Tyrannidae; genus Empidonax; species Empidonax traillii. The sequence continues at coordinate 466,864 of NW_020955763.1, read as the reverse complement.
ATATCTGTGTAACAAAAGAATTCAGAACGTGGTATTGCAGTAGACTCTGTGGAAAACACATGAAGGGGTATGAAGTTAACTCCTTCAGCCACTTGACAGAGAGAATCCCTGAGAATCCTGTGCTCTCCCCTTCTGACTCTTAGTTTAAGGTATTATGCACTTAAAGTGGCCACTGCCCAGCCTTTCTAACTCCCATACTAAGCACAACACATACACTTTACAGGTGGCTGTACACCACTTTCTGCTCTGTCAAACTCCCCAGTCATTTCTGAACACTCACTGAAAGTGTTTGAGTGTGCAGAGTTTAGTAGGGGCTTTTTTAGCTGTGTGGGGTTGGAATACTTTTTATCAAAACCTGCATCCTGGAGGGTATGTCTTTCTGTCCTTCCATGCCTTCCAGTCCATGGAAACTTAACCTCTGCTGCCATCACAGCTGTGAAAGGAATGGGTTATTGGGAGTCGTCACTATCCCAAAGTGGGCAGTGGGGGAATGCAATTGAAACCAGCACCAGAGTTAACACTGACTTCTGAAATGGCAAAGGACCATCTCTCACTGTCCTGAAGAACTTGAAGAATCAATTTTTAGTAAGTTTTTGTTTTGATTCCTATGGAAATGAGGGAGTTGAGAGGCCTATGTCTATCTGTCCTCCTGCATGTACCTTTTGAAACAGCTGAGAGTTTTTAACCAAATTTAAAAGAGAGGTAAAAGTATCAAAGTCCCCTGCAAATTCCATAAGCACTGGCAGTTAAGTAAACAGGGTGCCCTTACTGAGGGAACAAGGCCCAACTGGCCAGTCAGCATTTATGGGTGGGAACAGAGTGACTCTAGTGAGAAAGGGTCTATCAGGGGACATAAGTCCATAGGAAGCCAGGGTTCATCAGTTCTGCCTCTTGTGGAATGAACTATTGTTTAGCAGAACAGAGATGCTGCATAGATGTGAAGCCTCAGTTACAGTTTAGCTTTTGTCTTTCAGTAACAGAGTGTAATGTGTAAAGACTCTTTCAATATTTAGATAGCGGAGCTGAACAAAAACAAGACCATTATATGCAATATCTGTCAAAACTGGTGAATGGTCTGTGTTAGCCTGCCAAATGCAAATGAAGATTATCTATTCATTTAGTCCAAGAGAGAAAATGATATAACTTCTTTGGTTCAATTAGTTTACTGTAACAAATAAACAAAGAAGAGAGGACTCCAATATGGCAAGTGTTCAACTTCAGATAGCTTTAAGGGCTGTAGAAATCACACTGCTCTGATGGTAAGCCTTATTTTACATTCTTTGCTCAGATGCAGTCCTTACATCTTCAAAGTGATTTATATACTCCCTCCACAAGTAGACAGGAATTGAGACCCAAGTTTCACTTATTTGCTGTGTACTTTTAAGGCAAGAGTATACTCATCACTGTTGGAATGTGGGTTATTCTCAGCCAGGATGAGCTACCCAATTTATTCTCTGCTGTACTAAGTTCAGCCAAAGCACTAATGCAGTTTTGTACATCTCTGTCATGGAGACATTCCAGCTCTTTGTTTGCAAATGCTGGTGTGCCCTCACGGGTGGGAATGAAGGGATATGGGGATGTGGAGCTGAAAAGTATTTCCAGCATGAGTCCCAAGCACTTTGCAGAAAAAACTCACAAAGAAAGGGTTCCAGCTGCTCTCTGTGCGTCAGCTGAGTTGTGAGACTCACCTGAGGAGTTGGTAAGGCTCTGGGAAAAAGGTGGATAGGCTGGAGGGGAAGCAGACATGCCTTTGTGGTTGCTGGTAAGGTTGATCCTCTCACTGATGGACGTAGTAGGAAACAGTTGGAATGCTCAGGGTGAGCATCTCCAAAGCAGCAGGTTGGATGTCACTGAGAGGACTCTCCTGGCCGTTCTTTGTTGCCCAGACAGGGCAGTCCCATCTCATGGTGGGGAGTGAGCAGCAAGCTCAGCCTGTGCCTGTGGCAGGACAGAAGGAAATGTCCGGCAAGGTGATGGATCCTGTTCAGCCCAGAGGTCAGTAGACTGCTACAGAAGCAGACTGTCACTTGAGAGACCTGTCCCACAAGCTGGAGCTTTCTTGCCAAAGTAGCTGTGCTTCCTGGCAAAGCCTCACATCCTCATCAGCACCACGTTATGGTTGGTCACTCAGCACAAAAACCCCTTATGCATCCTATAGATATTGCAGACTTCAGAACTTACAGCTTCAAGTAGATCTCGCTGCTAGCCATTCACTGCAAGACTTGGTGACTTATTTTAGGAAATAAAAAATGAGAAGATTTGCAACCTTTATTTCACAAGAATGTATTTTTAGAAAGGTAATGAACTATGTGGGTTGAAATGGGGTTATTCCAGAAGCCTGATTTGGAGGGACACTTGATGTGTGGTTCATCTTTGTTTTCCAACTCTGGCGGGTTACTACTTTCCCCCCAGTCCCAGCTCAGTCCAAAAACGTATTTCTTCAGTAGTTTTTGAAGGAAATGTAGCGGGGGCAGCTTGCCCTCTGCTGGCTGACGGCACCCAGGCGCAGGGAACCTCTTAGGCCACACGGCCCGGGACTTTCAGAGATGAACTCGTGATCTGGCTAATTCTGCTGGAATGTAAAGTGATTAGAAGCAGACGGGCGTTGACATAAAAGCTTCTTCTTCAAAGTGACTTCTCCTTCAAAGGAAGGAGAGTAGCCTATCAGCAAACCAGCTTGAGCAGTAGTGTACCCGTCCTCAGACTTGAACTTGAACCATCAGGTGTCAGCCTAGTTCTGTCTCAAGGGTTTTCAGTGCTGGTTTATAGCAGTTATTGTTTTCCCAACAAGCTCCCTGTCTCTGCCCCACCGTGTACACAAAACTGAGCAGGTGCTCCCAGCGAATTCACAGTACCTTCATATTTCCTTGGAGAGAAAAAATAAAAGGATAGATGGGTAAGTCAGGAGTGGTCAGAACTGCTTTCAGCACACTGAAGTGTGTTGCTCTTTCGTGGGAAGGTACAGCACACACCAGCTGTGCTCTCCTCCTGCTCCCCTCACCACTTGCAGGGAAGGCAAATGAGGGTGACACAGTCCCTTCCAGGGCTCCACTGTGCTCAGGGTTATATAGACCTTGTGCTTCCACACTCAAACCTGTCCACCCTACAGCTTCTCTGTCCTTGTGAACCGGTTCTTCAGCCACCCTGAATTTGTTTTGCCATGTCCTTCTGTCAAAAAAAAAAAGGCACCTGTTTCCATAACCTTATATTTAATGTTTTTATGTTAATGCTGACATTCTTTATCTAAATCCAAATAATATGCATTGCCTTACTATTCTAAAGGAAAAATACTTATCTTGGATCTTAAATGCCTAACTGCATTTGATTAAACAAAGCTGCCTTAAAATAGACCCCAGAAGGAAAAGATCCAATTGTTGGCTTGTTAAATACCAAACTAAAACAAAACCCTGAGGAAATGAAGGGGTGGCTGTCGATGGTGTTACAGTTGCATAGGACTGATGGTAAGAAAAGTGGCACATGTCCAGAAGAGGCCCATGATACAGAGAGGAAACCTGGCTCACATGGAGAGTGGGATAAGCTACTGCAGAGACTGACCTGTATTTGCAAATGAAATTTAAGAGACAGATGTATATATATATATATGCTATAGTTTGAAGACTATTCATTAAATAATATGAAATAAAGTGAAGAAGAAAGTAATTACGACAACTCAAAACACTACTGTATTCTTTCTTTAGCTCCCTGAAGACTGCAGGTCTTTGTGTTTCAATGCATGAGCTACTGTTTGGCACATTTCCTGAACCACTTTGTCTATTCACTTCTTGCTAATGTGAAAGTGCCCAGACTCCCTGGAAAGGCAGCTTTGTTGGAAACCTTTCATTATCAAGGATTAGCTGTTTGGTAAACCTGTGTCCCCTTTAACAGTCTGATGGGAAGTGCCAACTAATGAAGGGCTCATTGTGGTGGTGTTGTGAGTGTGGGACTTGAGTCTGTTTTATTGCTCAGCTTGCAAACTAGGGTCTTTTGTGTTCCAAAGGTCTGAAGGGAAACTGAGTCATGGCCCTTGATTCTGCTGAAAACATGGGGTGAAAAATATGCTTTCCTTTCTCAGTACTCTTGCCATGTTTGTGGCCTAAAGGCTTCAGGTACCTGGGAATTTTGTAGATTTGTTACAGAATTCCATGTGTATCTTTGAACAGTGTTGTGTCAATGCCCAGGCACAGCTTACATGAAACTGCCATAGAATGTCAACATTATATGAAAAACTGAAATAAACAAACCATTAAGTGCCTTTATCACTTCATAGTGTAGATATAAAGCTGCCTGACAAAATCTGAACATCCTCATCCCACCCCTAGTCAGGTAGAAGGCATGGTAGACAAGCATAGGATTTACTTTTTCACTGATAACACTTCCATATGTGTTTTAAATTTCAAGAGAGATTTATTGAAATCCTTTATGAAAGTAATGGAGTGGAAATCCATTCTGTGTGAAAAGTGTTCCGGGACAACTTAAATCATTAAGAAATACAGCTGAAAATCATCATCAGGTCTGTGATGTCAAACAGGGTTCTTTTACCTCTACAATAAATCTCTCTCATTGAAACTCCCACGCCACTCACACACCCAGGGATGCCCAGTGCGTGCAAATACAAGGGAGCAAAGAAAGGCAGCCCTGTAAACCATCTGGGCAAGAAAACAAAGCCCCACCCACAGCCCCAGCCAGGCTTCATATGTTTGGGGAAAGGAGTGTGGAAGCGCACAGGGAATTGTTAAAGATCCCGAGACTGTTCAGCACCAATGCTGCTGGGTGGGGGGTCAGCAGGTCAGTGTGGAACTGCTCATGTTCCACTGAGAGGAGGACCCAAACACAGGGGTTGGATTTTGCTCTCCTCCTCTGTTACAGCTAATTAGACCAAGCACAGAGAGCGTTCCTACTGATCCAGGACGTGTGACACAAGTGGTTCCTGCCAAGGGGAAGCAGCTCTGGGTGAATGCCATTAGCTCTGTCTGGACAGGAAGGGCAGTCAGGTAACTCAAGGGGGTGTGTGTGTGATTGAGGGAGTCATTGAAGAGATGATGTTCTAACACAGGGTTTTGAAATCATTATCTGTCCTGCACTCAAAGGCTGCAAGGGCACTAATCATGCGTGTTAATGTGTGTGGTGGGAAGTGACTGCAGAGTGGCCAAGAACACAGAGGGTACTGCAGCCCACACCTCTCCCACTCCCTGAGCCCTGTCTGACCTCTTGGCTTCATGTGGCTCCCTCTGTCTGGTTGTGCAGGACTGTGTGAACATGTGGGGATGTGTTATTTTTTACTGGTGATCCTCAATACTTTTCCATCGTAGGCTTTTTCTGTCTCAAGGCTGAAGTGGCTTCATACCATTCAAAAAGGGAGGAGATGCAGTGCTATTTTTGTGTCTTTTTAGTGTAGATGTGTAAGTGGGTATAGGACACCAGTTCCTAGCACTGTTCAGGGCTTTGTGGTGGTGCAGAGGGACAGGGCACCATGAGGACACAGGATAGGAGCTGTGGCACTGCTGGTGACTGATGACAGCAGTGCAAACCAGACCCTCCCTCTCCAAAACTAAACACTCTCCTGCCTCTCTATTCTGGCAATCCTTATGTCCCCCAGTAAACAGGTACAATGTAACCCCCCCACTTCTAAGATGCCCCTAAGGTAAAAGACATGCTATATTCTTCCAACAGCCTGTGACTTGGCTAAGCAGGAGGAAGACTGGATGTGGGGTAATTTTGACAGACACAAATGTCATTCCCTCGATAAAACTCTGGCCCAAGCCTCTACTCCTGCTGCTGCAAAACCACAGGCACCAAAGCTGGTTGGGGTCTAAACCCCGGCAGTTTCTCCAGGAGCCCAGCACCTCTGGCAGCACCACTCTAGCTTGGCCTCACAAAGCTCTGCTGTCCCTGGGAAGGGAGCATCTGCTCAGAGTTTGGTCATCCTGATTTGGTCCCTCCTGGCTTAAATCACAAGTGAACCATCCACAACCCCTTTCCAGTGAAATGAAGCAGGGATGTGGAAGCCACCTGAGGCCCTCACCTGGCCTGTGCAGAGCACCGAGGTTTTCCTGCCTGGGACTGTTCTGCAGAACCTTCTTCCACCAGAGGGCAGCTGGGAAAAGGAATGTGATGGGCTTGCCTGGCTCAAGATGAGAGAGCAGCTAATTTGATGCTAATTATTATGGTTGTAATGTCCTCCCAAAGCAGATGCAATCCCCGTCAGCCATCTCCAATGGCGTTATGCTTAGGGAATGCTCCCCACAATAAAAGCAAAGGCAGTGTTCTTTCCAAATTACTCACAAGATCCAGAATCTGAGCTAGACACAATACAATTAGTTATTTGTGTTTCTGAATTAACAAAAGACTAAACTTTAAATATCCCATAATGCATCTGAACGATGTGTCTGCAATCAGTTTATCCCTGAGCTCCATCTGTTGCAGATGTGGCATGTGTTCTGCAGCCTAAGGTGGGAAGAGTAGAGGAATTCAACAGCTTTTTACAGAGAGCTCAGCACTGCATCTCCTCCCTTTATAAAAGGTGTGGAGCCACTTTGGTGAGACATAAAAAGCTTATGATGAAAAACTGTTGTAGGATCATAAGCAAAAATAAGTGATAGCTGCTACCTGGTGTATGTGGAGAATACAGGGAATGGAGCAAAACTACTTTTCTGAGTACTTGTTTTGCCTTTTCTTGTGATAAAAGAAGGAGCTACCCAGCTACCAGACTTGGGATCCATCTGTGCTAGCATATCCCACACTCCCTGTGACCATGGTGTGTGCTTCTACTGTTACAAGTTTCAGATAATCACTGAAGACTGAGACAAAAGATTCAGTGTTTTTCAAACAGAGACAAGTGGCAGCTCTGACCACCCCCTAATGACTAATCTCAGTCTAATTGTGGTTTTTGCTTTTCATACTTTCCCTTTTGCAGTTTCTTTCATTTGCTTTCCCTTTTGTTTATACTGTTACTTTCTATGGGAAGAGAGATTTACTCCTCTGTCTCACGTTGAGGCTGAATTCAGCTGAAGTCACTGAGGTCTCTACTGCACTAACAGCAGTTCTTTCTGTGGAAATAAATTGGACTTCAGAGAAGCTGGAGCTTAGGATGGTGCTTGCCATCGAAATATTATTTAAGGATGTTCTTATCTCATGTTGTAAACAAGAAACTCCAGCACTGTACTCATCTCTCACAAAGACAGCAAAACATTAGTTATGACCAGTTCCTCTCCCTTCAAAGGTATCACTCATGTTAAAGCTGACTGTTTGTTGTTATTTCCAAAGTTTTAATTAAGACTTTGTGGGGTATGTACTCTCAGAGCTGAAGAGATTGTGTTGCTTGTTGCCTTCTTTGGAGGTTTCCAATGGAAACTTCATGTTTTCATACACATGATCCCTTTTGGTTTGTGTGCCTGTGTCTGATGATCAGGACAAACACGGGAGAGAGTGGGACTGAATGTTATTTACAGATGACTGCAGGGAAATGGGAAGAGTGGAGGGATAAGAAGATAAAAGAAGGAGCAGTTAACCTCTAAGCCATGCAGAAGAAGTGAGGAACTGAGTTTTTGTGAGTTGTCAGAGCTGTAAACAGCAGAAACTTCTCTCCTCCTGGAAATCCATAGTGGTACACACATGAAACCACAATGGTTGGTTGCTGGCAGGGTGGCATGGGTTATGCAATTCCCCACCAGTGTGCCCTCAGTTCTCCATGGACACAGGGATGTAGAGCATTTTGGTGCCTAAAACAGTTGCTTCTTCCCTCTTCTTTGTAGCCTGAAAAATTATACAAAATAAACCAAATCTTGAGTGAGTTTTCTCCCTTCCTATGTGAGAGAAACGTGGAACTTGTGAAAATTAATTGCTGTTACATAATTAAAGACCGTACTCAAATACATCATCTCATACAAATCACCTTAATTCTGGTGATTTTTAATATTTGAGAGCCTGATTTTGCAACAAGAGTGATGTTCCTTTAGCTCTATTTTCTGCGAATAGTTTTCACTCAAGAAACCTTCTTTCCCCATGAGCAGATGGACTGCAAGCAGTAGTGCTGGTACCTCCTTGTTCCCTAAAGGTCAAATTGATTTTTTTCCCCTTCCTTCCTATATCTCTGCACAGGAGTGCCAAGGAAGTGCTGTAAGAAGGACTGCTGGAGAAACAGAGGAGAGCACTTGTGAGAAGACACGGTGCCACACTGAGGTGAGAGTTGCTTCTATTTGAGCTGGGAAGGTGCTTTCATTCATGATGTAGTCAGAAGGGCTCTGTCTCTGTGGGGATTGGAACTCATCGTCTGTGCTCTACCAGTTCAAAACAAATTCTGGCTTCTTTCAGTGGGAATTTTGAGCAACACAAGATAACACTCAGGAAAAAAATCTATTTCAATGTGATCCATAGCAGGTGCCCACTTTAAAAGTTGCCACTTCAGCTTCTGAAATTTCAGAACATCCCTTAATGGAAAGCTAATTTCGTAGCATAATGGTTCCATCAAGCTCTGCAATACCAGATACAGAATTATAAGTTCACTCACGTCTCTTATGTATATTGAATTGTCATAGAATTTTAATTATATGACACTACACTCAATATCATATACAGAGTAACAGAATTTAATGATTTATTTGAAGACAATGCAACCCAAAGGTGTTCAGGCCTTCCTAGGATTATCTCCCACATGTGTGCAGTAACTGCAGCTCAAAAGCTCAAAGCAGCAGTGGATTATTTTTTTCATGTTCATGAGCTATGGGGAACTAACTGTTGTTTGAATCTGTCAAACTATGAATTTCCAGAATTGGATCCTTTTTTTCATATTAAATGGAGCTGATCTTGGATAAGACAGTGTGTCAGACTTTGCACCTGAGCCCTGTTTGATGCTAGCTTTACTAGTGCACTTAATTAATTTTCCTGGTGTTATGTAGACCTGTTTTATAAAGGTTAATAATGCTTCCAGAGCACTCACACCTTGCAGTTTGATGTGTGTCCCTCCCCTGTCATAGGATGTGAGTGCCCTGCATTCTTTGTGTTTGCTGTTCCATTATGGAAGTTCAGGGAGGCACAATTATCCTTGGGGAAATAAATGCTGACGGGAGGTGCAACAGCTATGATAGGGCTTGTCTCTGCTCTGTCTTTTCACATAATTACTCTACTTAAAAGCTTGGTCTAGTGCCTCCCATTTTCCTTCTTCTCTTTCTCATTTACTACCTTTCCATTTTTCCCAAAGCCATAAAGTACCTCAGTTTCCATACGTGTATCAGTCCTGCTTTCTCTAATCTGGCTTTTGTCTCTCTGCTGCCAAAAGTGTGGCATGGAAACTTCATGGCTTCCTAGCTCTGAAGGATACTTACAAGAACATCTTATGTATTGTTCTTCTAATTTGAAATAAATGAACTTTATGGCAAACAAAATGAATGCGGTGATTTAAGTGGGACCATGAAAACCTCTGGCCAGGGAAGCTCCTTTCTGGCAGGGTCCCTTCCTTCCCAAGCCTGCCCGTGGAGGACTTCACACATCACTTGTTGCAAGTGTTTTCTCTGTAGCTCAAACTGACTCAGAAGGCAAATTGCTCTGTCTGGGGAGGAGGAGGTCAAAGGACTGCATCTGCATCTGTGTGTGGTTCCGTGGGAGAGGCTTAAGTTGAGAAGAAACCCAGTTTAGAACACAAGTAAAAATGAAAAATAGGCCTATTCACTGAATTCCAGGTAAGGTTAAGAGGAAAGGTTGCCAGCCAATGCTGTCAGTGGTCTGTTTGCCTGCTTATGCCCTTTCCTAGCAAGCAGAAATTTAAAGTGATTAATATGTAGTCTCTTTGTTTGAATGAAATTTAAACAGCAATCTTCTCTGTTGTTTTAATATATGTGAAATATTCTGCTAAACTCCGGAATTTCATGCTGCAGATGCATAAATGTATCCCCCTCCCTGTGTTCTCCTCACAAGAACATCAAACAACACCTTACACCTTTGAAAAGATGGAATGGTAAAACTGGTTTCATAGAGTTTCTGTCTGAGAGGACACCATTCTTCAAATATCCTGGATTTTAAACATTTCTGCTGCTCCCTGGGAAAATAAGTAGTAAAACAAGCTTGTGTGTATGTGAAACCAGTTACAGAAGTGAGTTGCCTACATATAAACAGTCTTAAAAGTGTGGGGTTTTTTCACGTAATGAAGCAATTTCTGTTTGCTTTTAACATGGAAGCTGATGACCCTTTCCTGTTGGAAAGGTGTGGCAGGTGTTTGGGAAGGTGGGGGACTCAGTGTTTCAGTGACTGAACAGCTTCAGGTCACTTCCTTTACCTGGTCTGGAACTTATCAGCAAGTTCAGATCTTACGAACACCATCGAGAATCCCTCGACCTCAAAAGGAATATTTGCATTTCTAACATCTCGAGAGTGGAGGAGGACATTGTTTCTGATGGCAGCTGCATATCATATTTAAAATCCTAACTGTTTCAGGAGTCCTCACCCCCATTTAGAAACAGAGGTCCTAAAAGTAAACAGTGAAATAACAGTTGAGATGATCAGCCACTTAGCAGAGACTTAAAAGCCTGTCTTTAGTGCTCCTGTTTCAAAATTTTGGTAGATGCTCACAGTCTCTACATATCCTTTCCTCACAAAATGAAATTATTTATTAATTCAAACCCACTGTGGACATTTAGGGCTTACCAAAGTTAGGGGTCATATGGAAACTTTGCTCTCATTGATGTTTAGGATGCCCTAAGCAAGCAAATTCTCCTGGGGTGATGTTAATTATCAGTGCAACCTATAGGAAAGTTGATGTTTCCTGAAACCATATCTGATATCCTCATACCCCTTCCACTGATTTGCAGGAAATGGAAGGCATGGGTTTCAGCAGCAGCTCAAAGATGAGATGTGCCACGTAGGCTTATGTCATACAGAAAAGGTTGGGGAGAAATCTAGATTGTTCTTCAATCCTCATTTTCCTAGTTGTTGTTCAGGTGGATATTACCAACAAAAGCTGGGATCCCTGGAAGAAGTAACACAAATGCTCTTACTTAAAATAAGACTTTCATGGAGTTAAAATCCATCTCGTGTGTGATTAGAACTGCTGGTAGCAGAATAAAAAACCATATAAAAAGCTGTGCTGGGGCTGCTGATATAAAAATGATCAGATTTTAGAAATGTGCTCCTCTAATGTTGCCTTCATTAGAAAACAGGGGCATTGAGTTGCTTCCTTGCAGACAGCACCTAAGTGAAGATACAATTGCTTGAAGATGTCAAACAAAAAAGCAGATTTAGGGCAAGGAAAGGGTTGTCCAAAGCTGAAATGGTTGTGTTTACTTGAGGAAGGGATCCCATCATTAGGGATTGGAAGTTATTCAATTCAGTGAGGTAGAGGACACAGTTATTTTCTATGTGGATGTACGACCTTGATCAATTAGCAAATCAGGAATCAGTTTCCCAGTTGGAAATGGAAGTATCTAGAACTCATTTAATCTGATTTATTTGACTTAGGTCAAATATATGAAAGCCTTTATTTTCTATCACACAGTGGGTCAGTTGCACAGTAGTTGGTAGAAGAGTTTTAAATATTATTATTATTTTAATAGCACACATAGTGCTGTGAAGAAAAGAAACAGTATGATACTTTACTGGTGTATGAATTGTCCTTGGAAGCGTAAAGTCAAGTCAACTTCTTTGTGGGAAAGATTGTTGGGGTGAACTTTTCCTAAAAACCAGAACATCTCTGATGAGAAAAAAAGGCATAAAATACTGTCAGACATTAATTTGCACTGAAAGAAAGATGGCAAATGGAGAACACAGCTAAAAGGAAATTGGCTTCTTTCCACGACACTCTATGGTTTTCACTGTCCTGGAGCTGTGCAACTGGTTTTCTGAGCATGAAGCAGATGGGACACAACAAGCTTAATCTTGTTTTTCTGGATGTTGGTGACTCACTTGAGCTTTAATATGTGTGATTTGAAGCCCACGATCAAACAGCAAGGACTGAGAGGACATGAGGAATGAAATACCCTGTTAAGCCAGCGGACAGTCCAGCAAGGTTTGATCCACAGCTGAGGGGCTGAGAAAACCAGCTCCTCTAATGTGGTATCTCAAGCAAGCTCATGGGTGTTTTCTTGCAACCTTTTTTCTGTGTCATAATGTGTTGGAAAGAACTGGTTTTGTGGCAAGGCAAGGGAGCATCTGGCAGGCAGTGAAATTGGTAGCTAACCCTCAGTGACTCAGAGGAAAGCTTTGTGTGCTGCCTTGATTTACTGCTAAATCACAGACAGTCAAGGTGGCTTTCAGTCCAATTACTAATGCCAGGCACACACAAACAACATAAAGCTTGGGATACAGTGACATCTTCCCAGTTTGAAACATTTCTATTTCTTGCCTGAACTGCACTTTGTGGGGCAGCATTCTCCCTTATCTCCACCTTCCCTGCTTTTACTGCTGATTGGAAAGAGATTTTTGCAGGTTACTTCTGCAAGGCAGGCCCAGTGCAGTGGACAGGAGCAGAAATAATGATCAAAACAAGCTTAGTGCTCACAGATGGGTGTGTGCAAGCTTGGACTTGCAAGTACTTAGAACTGCCTTGGTGCATAGGCAAAGGCAAGACAAAATATGCTCACTGTCTTATACACACACTGTGACAAATTTAGCCCCTTACTGTAAAAAAACCCTATTCTTCGTGAGATAACAGGGTTGAATTTGTTTTAATTATACCTTGAACTCTTTAAGGGATCTAAAGCATTCAATAGCAGTTTTGGCAAAAATAAAATTCAATGAATGTCCTAGACTTGGCCCATTTTAGAACATAGGTTTGCCAGATATTTAGCTTTTTTTTCCTAAGAAAGTGCTGCTGTTCAGGGTGTTTAGCCAGAGAGTCTCATCCCCTGTTTTTTTACTGGCATTGGTGTGTGGGTTCTTTGGGCTGTGCAGACAAAAGCCTGGACAACGTGAGTTCATTCAAGTGTGTGATGCTCTGCATCTCTGACTTCCTCCATTGCTGAGATCATCCAGATCCAGTTCTCCTCTCTTGAGATAATTCTTTTGCTTTTATCTCACTGTCAGTTTTTCACAGGTTTTCCATTTCTTGTCATGGAAAGTTGTTATGAAAAGTTCTCAGAATGACAATGCAATTATTGTAGCTCTTTTGGGAAGCCAAAAAATGAAAGGGTTTTCAGGTTGAAAAATTAATTTTGTTTGTTTGTTTGTTTGTTTTTATTATTCCAAACCTCTTTCCTGAGTTTCTCCTGAGCTCTTCAAGTGCAAGGACTCTGTTCTTGGAAATGTTTAGACACTCTAAATGGAATCCTCTTGTACATGTATCTCAGTGAGAATAATCAGTCAGTAAATTTAGCAAGTTACTGTATTGTTTTTATTCCCCTGCTGTGCTGAAATCCACCATTATTGTAGAAGTGCTTACCTCAAAGAACAGATGTGCTTATGGTGCCCTTTTCAATTCTCCCTTGCTGTTTGTTGGGACATCCTGCCATTTGGGCCTTTCTGGGCAGGATGAACATAGATCATCTCTTACTTTGTCTTACTGTTGAAGGGTGAGCAAATAGTTGGAGTTCCACAGCACCAAGAAGAAATAATAAATGTTTCTGGCCCTGTAAGTGTAACAATTGCCTCCATTCAAGGTGGTAAGGAAGGCTTTAGAAGCTTCCAGGTGTTGGGGGGGAGGTTAAAATTTTAAGTAGCCAGGTTTGTAGTTGTATACAGCCATCAGCGAACATTATTTTCTGGCAATTGCAGATGCCATGGGCAAGATTTTATCCCTCTCTTTTAAAGTCAGTGTGACAAGCCTGGATATTTGACCACTTGGTATGTCACTTGACCCATGACATATGAGAAAAATTACTATCCAAAATACCTCAGATGCATGAATCTGAAAAGATCTTGGTGTGAATAGACATGAGTAAGTACATGAGTTCTTATGATCACCCAAACTGTTTCTGTTCAGCCAAGCTTAACAATCTTTTACCAAACAGAAAACAATCTATATAAAACTCCACAATGCAAATAACTGGAAAAGCAGTGAATGCAGAGTGCAGGTTAGGAATGTCATTTTGTCTATTGCTTTGTGTTTGGTATTCAGCAAATGCAAATATCTGCAGGGCTTCAGCAGTCAGAATTAAGAATACAATGAGGAGGCCTTATGATCTGAGTAAAATGGAAGTGACAGTAAATGAAGACAAAACCAACAAAATTCTAACACTGCAAAAGCTGAGTCTATAGATGTCAGATGTTCTGGGACCACTGCATGCTCAGTGTGCAGCTCACCAGTTAAGGACTGAGTTTTGGCACTGTGATGAACATGCTATTCTGAAATGTGAGCAGGAACAGATGTTTCCATTTTCAGGTGACTCTTCTCGTCCAAGATCTCTCCACAGACATGCAGAGATGCTTCCATTTATCCCCCCGTTCATGATGTACCTGGAAGCACTACATGGCCAGCACACACCCCTCTGTACTAATCCCTGGGTCTAGCAGGAAGCAGCTCTTTGCTGAACTCACTGGGACTCTGATAAAGCCTTGCCTGACCTGCATGAGGGAGGGAGTGGCTACCCCTGACTCCTACCACCTCTGGAAAGCAGCACATGCTGAACCTTGTAAGGTGTGGAGAACTGTGAAGTATCACATGACTCTGCAAGACTTCCTTTAGTTATTAAAGCCCAAGACATTTCAGCTGGGATTTTGTGAAGAACTTTGATTTAATTTGGAAAACATTTCAATCGCTTACTATTTTGCAGTTTGGAGAAAGACCAAAAGCTAAAATTAGGAAGGCAATTAGATCAAAACCTTATTTTGCTTCCTCTAGTATGGAGACCAGGCTAGTGGTCTTTGCACCTGGATCAAGCTGGCAACTCTGAGTGTCTCTGTTCCTTCCATAGGGCTTCCATAACTATCCCACAGCAACAGCTCTCAGCTTGTTTTGGTTGGTACGTGCCCTGGCTGCTCTCAGCTGTCCTGAAAACTGGAGCTGTGCAGAAGCGGATCGATATCCCCAAGCTGGGCCTTTTGCAGAGATTATTCAAAGGTTCTCTATGCATTGCAGCTACAGCAGACACTGGCTATATCTCGGAGCTTTATCCACCTGGAATAAATCATAGCCATGAAAGTGCAACTGTCTGATACTGTCCTGATTTTCCCAGGGAAATCAGGCTGTGCTGAAGTGCATGTAGTCTCATATTTGCTATTATTGCAGCATCAGTATAGGCTCAAAAATATTGCAGCTCTACTGGTACGTAAGGCAGGCCAGGATTACAAAGACTGAGGAGAGGCCTGAGGCATCTTTTTAACAGATCTGCTCAGATTTCTAGGTTTCTTCTAACATGAGTGTGTCCCAGAGAGGAAATAGAGGAAGATTGAAATTCCTGCTGGGATGGAAGATTACCAGCACTTATATGGTTATGATTCCACACATGCATTGCTTGTTAATACTCCCAGTGCATATGGACTTCTGCAGTGCCCAACCACGTCACTCCAGTGAATGTACAAATGCTTTAAGGCACAGCAGGCAGAAAATCAGCAGCAGAGATGCACCTCCAAACCCAGCTATGTTCCCCATTAAGAAATACATTGCAAGTCTGTGGTGCTGATTAGGGGCTAAGGGGGATTTCTTAGGGATTAATTTAATAGGTACTAGCTGCAGAGTCAATACACACACAGTTAATCCTTGGAACACATACTAAATATGTGATGGTGACTTGGAGCAGTTCAAAGGTAAAAAGCATGAGGTTTTGGAGCCTGAGCAAGAGATCCCAGATGGTCTGGTGCAGTGTCAGTTCTGCAGCTGTAACTGTAGTTGTTCGGTGTAATCCGTTAACAGAGCTACAATTTTGTTTTACAAATCCATTAACTTGATGCTGAGTACAGAGCTGAGGAACTGGTGGATACTGAGAGCAAGGTTGGCAGGTGGACTGTGAGCTTCACCCTCCCTGCTGGCTGCACACTGCAGTTCAAGCCTGCAGCAGCCTCTGTTGTTCCAGCTCTATTTTCCTGTCTTCTGCCTCAGACACTGGCACTGAACTGGGAGAATAACAGTCCTGTCACATGAACTAATGAGGGTTGCTTGGGACTGTTCTGCTGCCTGACCAGTTCAGGATTCTAAAATACTCACACTAGTGTGATCTGGGGGGCTTCTGGCACATGCCCCCGGAGGTGCTATTTGTAGTATGACTCAAATGCCAGGTCATGGCTTGCCTAACAACTGGTTGTTGCTGGAAGGAATTAGTACTAGAACTATGTGTCTTTAACTCTTGCCAAGTGCCATGCCATGCTAGTAAAGAGATGAGTATTCCTTGTTTTCATCTGATACTTTCTCCCTTGTATTGGACCATTTGTGCCTGGGGAGTTTGCAGGCAAAGAGCTTTTGGTAGAGACTGAGCAACACCTGGATTTTCCAGTAATTGCCAATGGCAATCAGCAAAATTGCAACCAAGAGGTGGGGTGTGCCCAGTTCTTAGACACCTACCTAGTTCTGTAGAAGGGTGGAAATATGTATCACCTGGTTTCTATGTTAATAGAACAAATTGCTGAGTTCTCTCCTATAGGAAAAACTGCTTGCAAGGCAAGGTTTTAAAGGTATCTGTGAAAAAATGACCTGAATCTATCACAAGGAAGTAAAAACCAGAAAAGTCAGAAAGTTATATATATGGTGCAATACTGCAGGAAAAACAGATGCAAGAGGGCAGCCACAGTGAATAGAATTTTAGTATAGGAACTGTATAGTGTGATTTCCTGGAAGAAGGATTGCTGCCAGACCAATGAAGCAGGAAAGCAAGTTGGTCATCAGTTGGTACTAAAAGAATACAGAGGAATATTATCTCTGGCTATACAACACTTTGTGCTTAGAGGCTCAAGGTTTGGTCTGCATTTATATTTTCCACTGTAAAGTGTAGCAATATATGGCAGTAATGGCATGCTTGTCTCTGGCTATACAATCTATTGTGTATTGTGTAGTTATTATCTCTCTATGCATGATCTAATTACTTGTGCTACAAGTGAAGGCACACTAATGCTAACAACACCTTGCTTGAAAATATTGGTGAAGAGGAACAGCATTTTTATGTTAATCAAAGGAATAATTGCACCAAGAGTACAAGTACTTGGGGGTTTTTTCTCAGTTTTGAAGTAGTTCTTGACTGAAGAACTGGCCCCATTTTAAATAACTAACCTTGTGATTTCACCCACTTGAGAAGAAAGCTCTAGACTTACTTGCTCCACACTGATCAGCTGTGGGATCTCATCAGAGAGGGAGCAGCTTGTGGGAATTTCTCTGTTGTGTGTGCACTGTGTATTCCTGGAATGGTTGCCAAAGAGCTTTTCCTACAGACAAACCTCTCCATGAAGTACTTTGCCTCTGCCCCACTCATCAAACTTTCTGGATTGGAAATCTGAATGTCATGAGTCCTTGAAATAGTAACATTGTCCTAACCAGAATATGTGACTTCATAAAAGAGCATTGTCTTATTCCCTGTCTTATCAAATCTCCCTAAAGGCTTCCTTTGATCAGTTCCAGTACAGTGTGGCCCTCAAAGTGGGACAAGGACTCTGACCTGAAAGCGATGTTTCAGTAGCATGGATATTGGCTGTTTTAATTTTCAGACTGCTGGTTTATGCCTCTTTCTGTCCCAGCCCCAATGACATTTTAGCTTTAGCACTGATGCTGCTGTCACTGCATCTCACCTCACTGCAGGGGCCAGCACTTCCTGTGCATCTGGGGGGTGCAAAGATGTGGAAATGGATTTAATGTCCAGTGTAGGGTACATTTACAGTGATGGCTTGGATTATCCTCTGCATCACAGTAATACTTCCAACCACGTAGAGGAGGTTTTAATGGCAAACTTGAATCTGACATGATCGGATATAATCTTAAAACTTTGAGACAGTTATAGCCTTAAAACTTTGAGGCAGTTGTCATGAATTCTTGAATAAGTTTAAGAATAAAAATAGTGGAACTCTGCTTCATTATGCCCTGTCATTTTCCTCATCTGCATGTGATAACACCCCTCTGCTATCCACCTGGCTTGGAGATTGTGGAGAATAGTGGGTGGAGAAGCCAGTCATGCTGCATCTAACTAGCTGACTACCAGCAGGACTTCTCTCCAATCACATAAGCCTATTTCTACACTGCATTCAAGTTTCTATTTCTTTGACATGTTCAGAGAATATTTGAGAACAGAATTGCAGTTTGGGACCTCATTACTCCCACTCTGGACTTTCTCTGGACCTAGTTAATTCTTTCTAGAAATTCTGTTTGAAATTCTTTTCACTGGCTTTATCGGGGTCAAAGGCAACTATTGCCCAGGGATTTTTTTAGCTCTTATCTGAACGGAATTTTTAAACTATCATGAATAAGACATTTTCTAAACGCAGAGTAAGAGCTCCCTGTTGAACTAAGCAACCAGGCATCTAACCCTGTGTTCCCTGTGCCTCTAGTTTTGAAAAGAACCTTGGAGGTGTAACCAGCCCAGAGTTAGCCTTGCAGGACTCATAGCAAGGCTTCTGGGTTACAGAACAAATTCCAAGCAGGGTTTTATCCGTGACTTTTGCTGCTAAGATTTTCTTTGTTATTTTTCTTTAGAAACTTGTAATTAAAATCAGCTGTTAATCTGTCCTGTCATATGAAACACAGCCTGAGAAGTTGTAAGTTAGTAGCTGATGTCCATAAGTAGTGGGATTTTGTTGGGCATTGCTGGCCAGTGTTGGTGTCCAGGGATTTCTGGCTTAGCAGCATGAATGTTTACCCAGCTGAGAGCTGAGGCTGTGGCAAAGCAGAAATACCCATCTCAGCTCCAGAAAGTGCTGCTCCCCATTATAAGCCCAGAATCTCTTACCTTCCATGAAGACAGAAAACTTAAATGCTTTGATTACAGGAAGGAAATTCGGAAGGATTTGAACAGTACTTGAACCAACATGTAAGGCTGCATCAAGAGGTATATTTTTATGAGAATGGTAATCAAGTGAACTGCCCAAGGGCAAATAAGCAATTACAGTGGAGATGAAAGTGTCTGACATGATCAGAATACCTGTTTGGTCACTTAAGACATCATGTGCAGACACTGAGAGATGGCTGCCTGCAGCGTGGCTCTTACTGCCCGGGTTGGGCTGACAGCTTAAGGTCTTTACTCTCAGAGCTTTTGGTTTCAAATTGCAGTGTTTCAAAATCTGAGTCTAGGGACACAACATAATGTTCCACTGGGCCATATTCAGTGTCTTATTTAATGGAGTGTGGTTATATCTTTACTGACATGAAAACAATGACATCTTTAGGCTCTGTAGGCAGAGGGGAAGACAATATAGAGCACAATTGTTGTTCCTTGAAGGAATCTACACAGGACATGGTGCTCTCAGAAGAGGCAAGAAGGCAGCCCCAGTCTCCATCCTAATTTTAAGCTCTGCACTATGCACACAAGAATTCTCCTGTTTGACCTTTGCAGCCATAAATCTGGAATGACATCAACATATTTTCCAACATTTAGTTGGTTTGGAAGCCAACATGATACAACCTAGATAATACTCGATTATGTCAAGCTAACCCTAGTGAATGGTACATAAAGTTGAAATCATGGTGAAGAACAGCCTTCCACTGGTCCAGCAGTAGAGTTTCAGTGCCACTGGTCTGCCTTAAGAGAATCTTGGTCTAAGTGTTCTGCAAGGGTTTGGTACCTAACTTTAGCCAGGTACTTCTGGTTCAGGCACCTCGTGGTGCTGCTCAGCTGAAATCAGTGTCACTTTAAACAGTAACTTTTGACTGTGGTGGTAAAAGGCAAAAAGGATATTTTGTTCTATGAGTCAGTGATAGTTTTCAGCTGCTGTTCTTTATAAAGCAGAAAAGGCATGTGGATTTAGATAGTGTATCAGTAAGAAAAACGTCAACAGTGGCTGGCCTTGGGCACTTGAGGATTAACAGCTCTCTGACTGTCCCAAAGAGAATAAATCCTTGTTGACCAAATGAAACCTCAGTATCATGCACTGAAAAAACGAATACCACAGTTTTGCAAGTGAAGTTTATGTTAAGTGATAAACTCCTCACTCTGAAAATAGACTTGATAGTAGGGAGCTCCTGGGAACTGATTGTTTGCTTTAAAGGGGAGGGGATAAAACTGTGAAAGGTTAGCTGTGAAAAAAAGATGGCCTGTCAGCAGTAGGCTGATGTTGTAGAAAATGCAAAAATTTTGGGCATCAGAAAGCATTCTATAGATTTACAAATCTTAAGTCAAGGACTTCAAGAAATGTAGGATTGAGGAGGAAAGGAGATCTTTTAAATGTTTGCAGATGTCATAGCAGAATAAATGAAGTTGCAGATTATCTCTAAGGTCTGTGTGTAGTCACAGTATATGGTGGTGGGTTTGTTCCCCGCAATGTTGATGTTCACTCCTTCATTCCCTGACTTCTCCACCTTTCCCCTGATTGGGAATGGGAAGCTGTGTCTGGCACAGGGTACACCCCTCCCCTCACAGAGCCCTCTCCCTGTGCTGTGACAGGGCACCTGGCCTGGCCTGGCCTGTATTTTTCAGGACTGTAGAAAAACTTGGGTAGCTCCATAATGATTGCTGAGGTGCAGCCTCGCCTGGACCTGGTTGCTAGAAAGTGTACTGCAATTTTTCTGAAGCTTTGAACAGCAGAGTTCTCAGCAAGAGAAGCCTTGTCTTCAAGGAATTGCAGATTGAGGGAATACTGTGCAATTTGCACATCCTGTGTGGTGAAGTGAACCAGCCCAAGAAATGCATCTGTCAGAGGGAAGGATCTCAGTTGATCTACAGAAGAAATGTCCTCATTTCCAACTCAGGAACAAGTAAAGCGTGAAAGAACAGTCAGTGATGGGCAGTTGAGCTTTAACCTTAATTTCAGAAAAGATAAGCAACTGAAAGGGGAGTCAAGTCCTTGGGGCAACCCCCCTGGCCAGTGGCAATGACCTGCTTTGGTACGTTGTTTGCAACAGAGACATTTCTCTAGAAATCAGAAACACTTGCAGGTAAAAATCAGCCACCTAAATCTGGCTTGTCACATACATAGGCTGATTCTTATTAAAAATCTCTTAATTCATACATGAATAAAGCTTTATTTTCCTTTTCCTTTGTGAAAACTAAATGCGAAGTCACTGCAGAGCTGGACTTGTCTTAGTGGGCATTTCCTTCTGCTCAGAGTCTGAGCCAGGGCTCAGGCAAAGAATGCTTCAGCTGAACCTTGTGAGCACAGCCACAGGAGAGGCATGCAGGAAATAGAAGTCTGCCTGCCACTTGTTGAATAAGCAGGGTTTAAAAGTGTGATGGTAATTTCAGAATAAATCATTAAAAGGAATCCTTCTAAATACTTTAAACTTCGAAGTTAACAAATAAAAGCGATGAAAAATCACAAGCCAGACACATTTCCCTCCAAGGAGTTTTTTTAAAAAACTAACATTAGATTTTTAATTATTTTGAGGCTTGTTTTGAATTTTTATCTGCAGTTTCCCCCTCCAAGTTGTGGTTCAAAAGTTTAATTTAAAAGAGTGCTGTATGTCTAGTATATTGACATGTGTTTGTATTTTTGAACTAAGATCTAGGGTAAACCACTCTTTTTATCCATAAAATCAAAAGAGGTAGCAATATTGTCGTTTGTCAGATGAAACAACAGACAACATTGCATTTGTGCCTTGTATTGCAATTTAGAAATGACTGGCCTGGTTTCTAACAAGTGAGGTGTGCCCTTCCCTGTGACTGCATGTGCTTAACACATGCAGTTCCCACAATGGAGGGGAAATTGTGGACGTGGTCAAATACAGCTTCCTGCTGCAAAGTCTGTGATTTGTTCATGAACGGCTGATTTAGGTGTGCTACCAAAACACCAACGTTTCTGTTTGCTATGGATTAATCAGAGGAACAGCTGCTGGATTTGTAGTATGTATGGCAAATCCAGAGCAAGTGGGGATCCTGTAGGTTTAGTGTCCAACTGGTGTTAGTCTTGGGTGAGTGCTGGGCCCTCAGCCACTCTGGGGGATCGTGTCCCTCCTCCCACCTTGTCATGCTGTGGGCACTGCATGTCCATCTGCTTTTTGCCCCTGTGCCAGCAGTGTGGAGCATCAGAAGCTACTTTGGAGCACCTTCCTAAAACATCTCTTCCTGGTGGAAAGGTTTTAATAGTGGGCAGTTCGAGTAGTTCACATATAAATGATAGCTAGGTTAAAAAAATAAGTGAAAGAGTATATTATCAGGCTCTGCTTGACAGTTGCTGTAATGCAGAGTGATCCCCCCCTGAGAACTTACTTGCCCTCTGTAGTTGTCTTTAATTGCAAGTGCACTGTGAGCAGATTGCATGTAACTCTCAGTCCTGGCCTCTCAGTGTGGATAGATTCTTTACTATGGGGCAGAAGTTGCATCTCTGTGTTGCCGAATGTTACTGAAGCACAGGTAAACTTCAAGGGACTTTAATGTTAAGTGAGGAAAAAGAAGAAACTGAAATTACATTTACTCTTCTGCACTTCAAACGACTTGTTCTGCAATTTTCCCTTCCCTTTAAAGACAGTAACCAGAAAGCTCCCAGCGTGGGAGCCTTTGCTTTTAAAGGCTGCAGCAAGCGTAGCACTCCCTGGTTGAACTTGCAGTTGGCAAAAGCAAAAGCTGGGGGGGATGTACGGGAACATGTGCTGTCCTTTGTAGTTCCAGTTCTTTTAGAAGCACTCACAAATAGCTTTAGTTTCTTTAGCAAATACAATGGCATCATTCTGGGCATGCCTAGTGGAAGTGTTCTGGGGCTTGTAAACTGTGAACAAACCTGTTTGCATTGCTGCACTGTACAGCAGCACAGATAAGCCCTAATTGTTATGCAACTCCTTAGCATAAGCTCCTGGCATGGCTCATATGCTTCCCTTGTACTAAGACCGTCCAAAATAGCAACAAGAAAGCATGTAACTAAAGACACAGCAGGAGTGTGGAATTCACCCAGGCCTTGGATGTGCTAAAGACTGAACAATTCTTCATTTTAAATCTTCCAAAATGCTAAGCATAATGTATTTTCTCCGGAGCTTCTTCAAGGTAAGCAATTTCAAACTTTTCCTGTTTGTTTGGTTTGGTTTTGTTTTGACAAGAGAGAAACTTAGATTTGAAGTCTTTTACAGGAGTGTAGAAAGTAGCTTTCTTGAGAACTGATGCCCAGTAAGTCCGTGCACTCACCAGGTTTACAATTTGCTTTGCTGTGTTAACATTTAATTTGTAGAAAGGGTTTATTTTCAGCTACAGTAAAAAAAGAAACACTTGCTGTGGATTTATGTTGAGAGATCCTCATATGATGAAACCCATAAAATTTATGGTTTAAACTACATCCATCAACAGGGAGTTGGTAGCTGTGAAAGATGCATTTTATGAGACAAAACCAAATTTTAACTCCTCATTTTATTGTGATTTTCTGAAGTGTTTGTTCTGTT
Source organism: Empidonax traillii (assembly GCF_003031625.1). Taxonomy (NCBI): domain Eukaryota; kingdom Metazoa; phylum Chordata; class Aves; order Passeriformes; family Tyrannidae; genus Empidonax; species Empidonax traillii. Next base: position 443,514 of record NW_020955763.1, on the reverse strand, counting down.
TTAAACATGCCAAAACGACCGACTGAACACTACCATCACTGAAAACATTTTAGACATGAAATAAATTACAAAATATTGCCAGTAGGCATAAGTTTGTATTTCATATGAATTGGATGGCTGTGTACCTCTCTCTGGGGACAGTTTCATTTTCTGTGAGTGTAACTCCAGTTTTATGAGAGAGTTCCTGCTGCTGCTGCTGCTGCTGCCGGGCTGGAATAGCTGAGTGTGAGATCCAAGTGCCAGCTGTGGCTGTCACCCTGCTCAGAGCTGTGGCACAGCCGAGCTGCAGCTGGAGCGTGGGCTGCAGCTTTCCTTGGAAGGGCGCGTTGTGAAATGTGGAGATGATTCGGGGAAGTGCGGGTCAAAGGAAATGAAAGTTTAATCGGATTAAAGAATATTGGATTATTCCATGATCTAAAATGTTAGAATTTGGAGCTCAACAGAGAATTAAGCTAACTTAGAAGAAAAATACTGAAGGAATAGAATAACTGTGACCAGCTGAATTCCAGCTTCCCATTGTGTTGTCACTTACTCATTTTCATGCCAAACTGCTTCTTGATAAATTGTGCTGCAGGACTGCAGCTCCAGTGTAAAGCCAGCAGTAAATCTCAACACTCTCTGTGGAGACCAACTACTGTTGGAAATAAATATGAGAAGAAGTTTCATTTCGGTCCTAGAACATGTAGCTACAATTAGCACCTGCAGCCTATGATGGTTCATAGGAAACTGGTAGCACTTCTAAGCAGCTGGACCTCATTTTTGGCAGCCTTCCCTAGGAGCATTTTATAGAGCAGGTCTTAAAAATTGCCTACATTTGGGTTGAAAATACCTACTGAGTTTTTTCTTAGTTACCTTTTTGCTCTAAACACTGCATTCTTTGGGAGGTGAAGGAGAGGGACAGGAATAATACAAAGGGAAGGTTTTTCTCCGTTACTGGGATATGGGGATCGACTCATCATACTTGCATAGTTGCTGTTTCATCACATGACAATCCTTAACTTTAAAATATCTCAGCATAAAACCTGCTGCTAAAGTGTATGTAAATATCTGACTTTAACGTGGGAGAGTATATACTTCTCTGTACTTACAAGAGCGTATTTTTGCATAAAGATCAGTCATTTACAACAGCATTGAGAAAATAGTGTTTGAGAAAAACAGGACTGAGTAGAACTGGTAACTGTCAACTGTGTTGTGGTGATTACTGGTTTTGTTCTGAATAAATGTAATGGAACAGCTTTGTGCCATCTTTCTTGGTTTCGGTTTGAGATTGGCAAAGGCCAGTTCATGTCTATGAGCTTCATTCTGCATTCATTGACTGAAATCTAGCAGTCAGCTGAGTCGGTCAAACTGTGTCTGAAATGGAGGAAAAATTAAGACTGTTTTAATGACAGTTTCTTCATTGTTTTCTGATGAGTTTTCTTGGAATGGAAAGCTCTTAATTGAAAGCTGGCCAGAACACAGCATATCTAGAACTGTGTTTTACAGGTCCAGTGCACCATGCTGCACTCTGACACTCTTCTGATTTGGATCGTGCTAGAATGAGTCAAACAGCTTGAAACGCAGTCTCAGGTCTTAGCTGTGTTTCTCATTTGGATTTTAGCTACTGAAATCCCCATATCCACACCTGGGAACTTTCAAAGTTCTGACTGAAAAGAAGAAGTAACCTGGGCCAAGCAGCTGATACAACTGCTCTCAGTTTTGGGATAAATGCTGCTATGGGAGAGTTACTGTGATGCTTCTTGTCCTTCTCTAGAAGTTGCATTGGCACCTCTGCTGATGGAAGGAGCAGGAGGAATTGGAAATAGGATAAACCTGTAAATAAAAGAAATAAATAGCATAAACCCTCTAGAGCTGGAGGCAGGACTGTGGGGCAGAGTTGGTAGGGGAGAGTTTGGGCCCTTCCACCTGCCCCCATCTGTGTCTGGTTCAAGGCTTTCCTGAGTTTTCAATGCTCGGCTGTGCAGTGGTATCATGGTGTCTTTCAAATTGCATGCACTTCTGATATTAGGAAGATGTGTCAGCAGAGATAGCCTGTTATATCTTGGACAATCAAGATATTTGCCTCCCATAATAATAGATTTAAAGGCTTAGTATTTTTATCTCTGGTTCCGCCTAGAGAAATGGAAATTGATATTGGGTTTGTTATGGGTGCCCAACTGCATGGGTCTGAGCTGCTGGGTTTTCCCACTAATTTAAGTAATTCTCTAATTTAAATATTCTGCATGACAGTTCACTTGGTGTGAAAATATTTGGTTGTCACCAAAAATGTGCAGAAATCAAAGTGTATCTCCTTATTAAATGAAAAACCATATAAATGGCCCAGATGAGCCATACTTAGTTGTTTTTTGAGAAGTGGGACAGCAAAGTTTATGAAAGTATTGTATTGTTTTCCGTAATTTCAAAGCCAGAAAATACTGATTAATACTGCTGTGTTTTATAATGATGGCTACAATAGGAATCATGCTTATGGCATGGAGCACTTCAAAACAGGCAGCCTGTTGCAGTCATGTTCAATTCCTGTCTAATGCCACTGGTACAGCAGTAAACAAGGCACTATGCAGATTTGCCACTAATACCTTTAATGCCTCTAAAATAGTACACCTATTGTTCTCTCTGAACCAAAGCTCCAGGCCACTAATACCAGCTCAACAGTTCCTGGCCACTTTAAAAAGCCAGTGTGTGCCTGAGCAGGGGTGGCTGCCATGCCAGTTGCAGACAGATTTTAGGAGCCCTGCTGCTGTTGTCAGAGGAAGCTGTACTGCACAGCTCTGGAACATCCCAAATTTGTATCAGACTCAGTGGTCAAAGTGTTGTACATTCCTCTCTCTCTCCTTGGCCACGAGTTTAATTTAATTCTGCTCAGGAATCTGTGTCATCTGCCTGGTTGGATTTGCAGCCCGTCCAGCTTTGATTTTGGACCTGAAACAAACTTTGCTGGTTTTCTCTTTAATCAACGTGCCAAGCTTGCATTTACACAATCAAACTGAAGATTTTGTTCACAATATATGTGTTTGATGGATTTCTGTTCGGATTTAAGAAATCGAACACCACATGTGTAGTAGTTTTAGGTCTGGCATGTGTTTCACTTGATATTCACCTATCCTGAAAGCATAGGTTCCCCCTAAACTTGGTGATTTAGTTCCCTTTTTATGGCCATAAGTCCTTTTGCAGGGCTAATCTTTATTAGTCTCAGTCTTGGCATCTCTAAGATACCTGTGAAATGCGCACTTAAATCATGTCTGGTTATTCTGCCCTCAGGGTCAACTCCTTTTTCCCTTCTAGTGAAAGAGCGGAGATTTCTAAACAAAGTTCTGATTTTCAGGTGGATCTGTGCCAGACATTTAACAGGGGCAGGGACCCTGCTGAAAATCAGCAAGTTTCTCATTGAAAATGTACCTTGTTATCTGCAGCAGCCTTGGTTCGGTTGTGTGCAGTTGTAACATTGCAGCTGCGTGGGGCTGTGCCTTCACTGTAACATATTTGGCTTAAGAATGACTGTGGATGTTGCAGGTTCTGCCTAAAACTTAGGAAGGGCTGTAACGTGGAGCTGTTCTAAACACGTGGTTATCATTTGTTTGCCATCTAATCTGTATGGTGTGGTGTAGGAATGTGATCTTTCGGCGTGCTCAGCTGTCAGGCAGGCAGATGCCACGCAGGTTCCTAACGGTGCCCTGACCTTTTGGCGTGTGGAGCTTCCAGTCTCCTGGCTGGAGAGGTCGTCCTGTACTGTGGGATTTCTGTGCACCGATGCTGCAGCTTTCTAAATAGCTACAAAAACTGTAAAGAACAAACAGAACATTTCAGGGCTGGGTGGGAACTGCTTTCCTGCAAGACTGGCTGAAGAAGACTGTCGGTGTTGAGCTAATGGACTTCTTGTAGCATAAATTAAACAGAGCCAGCACAGAGCTGGAGCTGAAATCCCAGAACATCAGCTTAGATCTTATGGTAACGCCTATAGCAACTCATACTACCTGAGTAACAACCCTTCAAGTAATACCAGAATACACACCTCTTCATTAAAAACTTAAAAAGGGTTGCTAATGTCTCATTTAATATGCAAAACAACAAATTTGTATGGTTGCATATACGGTTGTAGGAACCCCTGGGTTATATAGACGTATAGAATGGCAGTCAAGGCACTGAATATTTGTTCTTGCAAAAATGCCTTTAAAAAGACAGCTATCTTAGGAGCATTAATTCACACAGAAAATGCCTCTGGGAAGGTCTTGCTTTCAGGGGGACTGAAGCAGCTGTAGACGAATACTTTTCAGCTGAGGTAACCATGAACTCTCAATTTTGTCTAAAGAAAGTAGAATGCTTTGACTGAAGTGTGTTTTCCACTGAGACAGGCAATAGGATGGCCAGAGTTAAATTTTCTAATAATAGCTTTGATATTGAGGAAGTATGGAAATTCATGTATTTTATTCCTGCAATGGGTTCCATACAAAAAGCATTGTTTCATGATACTGAACTAAGCTGCAGAGTGTATGGCAAATCATCAGGACTAGAAATTTCTTATCCCAGACAGCTATCTTCTACATTCTTAAACCAAAAATGCTGCATAGTGCATGGCAATGGGCAGTCTTTATGCAGGAAAAATATGCTGTAGTATGGGGAAGAACATGATACCAGATAAAGGTACAGGAGATACCCACTTCTGTATCAAAAGCAAATAAATAGGTGAGGTTAAACTAAGCTAGTTCACATATCAGAAAATTAAAGAATTAGCCTGGAAAGACTATTAGCTGAAAAATGGAATGAGGTTTGGATCAATCATAGCTGTTGTGACAGTGAAGATGTGCTAGTAAGGAAATGAGGTGCCAGATGAACTTCCACTGTTTTAAGGAAGGAATGGAATCTTCTTTTGCCTGGAAGAGACTTGAGGAGGTCTAAAGGGAAAGGTTGTATTGCGTAGTATGCAAAGTATCTCAATAATGAAAAGACAGAGTCTCTGAAGCATTAATGCATCCCTGACAGTAATGGAAACTGGAATTAATGGCAGCCAGGTAATTCCTGATTAACCTGCCTGTATGTATGTAATTTAAAAAGGTGATGCACACACACACACTCCTCATCTGACATACTGCTGCAGAAGATAGACTGTCTTCATCTCCAGTATAGGAGTGCTATTATCAGTCTTGGAGAGTCTATATCCAAATCATTAACATTTGCAATTAATACTTATATGACTGTATATTAATGCCTGCCACTTTTAAAGTAGGACAGAAAGATCCATGATTTACATTACAGAGAACGGCCACTAAAATATAAGTGTAATAATGGGTACAATTAAAGTGAATCCACTGACAGGAATTAACATATCCATTTGCTCAGATCTTTAATTGGGAGGAGGTACTAAAGGAGGTAACATTGGAGGGAATAATTTTGACTTCTTGGTCGCTGGGATTAGTTACAAGTTTTGTCTCAGTATGTGACAACGTACATTGTTTGGAGGCTCTAGATGTTCCAAGAAAAGAAGTGTCCTATGTTTTAGGAAAGAATTACAGAATATCCTGAGGTGTGAGGGACCCACAAGGATCATCAAGACCAACTCCAAAGAAAAAAAAAACCTACAAACCAGAAAACTTGGCCTGTTAAGAGCATACATGTGAAGAGTGACATCCAAGAGTGAAGAATGGGTTTGTCATAGGTAAAAGTGTGGGCCAAGCCCTAAAGGTCTTGGTCAGCCTTTGTGCAATCAAAGTTTATGTTATGTTGAGGTCAAGATTCTCTTCAAAGGGGCCATTGGTACCTTGTCAACAGTTTCCCAGATCACCAGAATTGTGCAATTGTTGGCTGTGCTCCAAAGAATTCAAACTCCTTGGTAGGTACAGTTTTCTTTTGCCTTCAGAGATGGAGTCCTGCACAGCCAGAACAGGTCTTGCTGCTGAGAAACTTTCAGTAACATTACTGAGGTCATACAGATGAGTTTATAATTACTTTGATAAGCAGAGTTTCAATTAACATGATTGCAATCTAGTAGCACTTAAATAGTGTTACTTAAGAAGAGGATTTCACCTTGTACACAACCTATACATGAAGAATGAAAATACGTATGATTAAACCACACCACAAAGTTAAACATTACCAGAGCCTATACATAGCCTTAGGTTCAACTTTTGACCCCACAAGAGTTATTGCCTGAATGAAAATCGCAGGAGAAGGGATCCAAGACAGGAATTTGCATCAGATTAATTGTCAATGACAATGTTTTTGTGGTTTTATGCAAAAGGCAAGAAGAAGATTAAAATAATGAACAGTGCCTTACAACACGCAAACGCTCCTTGACTAGGCCAACCTTCTCCTTCCAAGCAGCTCAGCTGACTGGGCCTGGAGCCTGGGCAGGCATTTTAAACAGTGAGCTGAAATGCTTTGCAGCTGAAACAGCATCTTTCTGATTACACACATAAAAATAAAGTGAAATACTGATATGCTCCTTAGAGGACAGTCTTGCCAAGACTGAAGGTGGAAATTCAGGCAATCCTTGCTCCAGCAATCAGTGATGACTACGACAACTCTTCCTGATTATAATACTTCCCTGTGTCAAACCACTCTGCTGAGCCAATTTTCTACACTGACACTAAATAGGTAGGGGCTAATGAGCAATCTGTTACTCTTGGAAACCTCCCGTGGTAGGCTTGCCTCAGACACGCACTTGGCGAGTTCAGGACAGTGTTCAAATCTGACTGAAATGTGACCTGGTCATATATGTGACCTTTCTGAAAAACAAACCAAGTGCCTTTCCTCTTCACTGGGGTCTCACAAGCATCTTTGCTTCTCTGGTGCTGAAAGATTCTCCTTTTAAACCAGTTTTGTGTTCATGGAGGGCCTCAGACAAGCCTTGCTTGCAGAGCCCAGCTCTCTCTACTGGTTGAGATTTAGCATTTTCGATAGACAGCTTTCTGATAAAACTTAGAATACGACCTTTCTGGTTTTCAGTACAACTTTAATAAGTCTGTTGACAGCAGGTGATCATCAAGCCCTTTGTATTCTCTGTGCTTGTTAAAGAGATCAAGTGTAATAATTTAAGAAGCAAATAACCAATTGTGTGAAGAAAGCAAAGTTTTCAGAAACACATTTTGAAATGCAACAGCAACAACAAAAACAACTGGATGCATTATCAGATGAGCATTCAAAAATTAGCAAATTGAGATTGGATTAAAAATGGAAATTTCTGCAGTTTTGGAAAGGGTAGAAAGCCTTCCAGATCACAATGTGTCCCAGTAGTGGAGGTAAGCTGCTGCAGTTTACATAAGGATTGAATTATTGTCTGCTTCTCTAATTCTAGCTTAGTTTTATTCCAGTTTTTACTTGACATTTAAATGGCAAATACATGCCATTAAACGGTATTTGGGATGTTCTTTATATATTTTCATGGGAATTAAGTTCCATTAGTTGAAAGTCTTAGAGATGTCTGTTATAGGGATTGTATAAAATGATGGAAAGGCAATTCATGATTGGGATAGTTTAAGTCAAGTGTAAGGGAAATAAAACCTTTTGAAGGTCAACCTTTATGCTGCCTAGTAAAAGTGATCCCTCTGTCTCTGACACTCTCCCTTCTGTAGATTTATCTCAGATTTGTCTGCTGGGTGGGTTGCTGTGGGTAGTTGGGTGTAACACAGACTAATGTTAACACTAGTTAATGTGCAGCTAACTTTCAAGTAGGGAGAAGAACTGAATTGCAACTGAAATCACCAGCAGGCTGAAATAATCATGACCAAATTGCTAAAACAGGTGTCTTTCATCCTGGTCTTTTATCAGGCACAAAGTTGTTCTAGAGTCCTCATGCTTACTACAGGGATTCAGCTGGTACCAGATACCTTTTCACTGTTAATTATAACACTATTTTTAGCACCCAAAGTTTGCCTGTGGTGTGTGCTGGCAGGTGATGGCAGTTTCTGGGAGTGGAAGTTCATTCAGCTCCACACACAGCCGTGTAAACCCTTCCTATCAGTGCTAAAACATTTTTGTTTATTCTAGATCTCAGTTAAACAAGTGCCATAACACCCTGGCAATAGAATTTTAACAGACATCCCACGGTAGAAAGATTCTTTCTAGCTTCAGGAGACTGTTTTGAAACAGAGGGCTTTGAATAGTTGTCACCAATTACAATGAAGAAGATTATGTTTTCAGAGGGAGTGTCTGTTCAGAAGGGCAGATCCTGCAGCTAAATGTTGACAGTGAGGGAACACGAGACAGTCCCGGGACTGATGGCACAGCCAGGCCGCTCCAGTGTCTGGGTGAAGAAGAGCACTGAGCTCCCAAGGAGGCACTGCTGCCATGCCTGTGTTGCCATCCTGCTGCCAGCTCCTCCTTTGGCACCTGTCTGCCACTGTTGCAACAAAATTTGGTGTGAATTTTGAAATCCACGAGTCCTGAGCCAGCTGTAGGGGGTGTGACTTTATTTTATTTTGTTTTGGAATAGCTAGCTGATTTGTTTGAGGAGAGGTGTAAATGCTACCTTATTTTGATTTTGACCATCTTCAGGACAATCAAACCATTTGATTACTCTTCATTTATTTATAAAATGAAATAGTTTTCTAATCCAGAATAGAACATTTAATAATACTATAGGTAATGCCATACGCCTCCTGAACGAAAATGGAAATTACCTGTAAAATTCCCTTTATAAATTCATAGCAAAGCGCTGGCCATTCTGCTATAACTGCTATAACAATATACTCATAATAATGTATGTATATATGCAATAGGTGTAATGTACATGTAACGGTGCTGTAATCCACCCTTGCAACTAAAGGAAGTTCCAAGAACAAATCCTATCTGGCAGTGGGATTGCCAGAGATGGGGCACTGCAGTCTCAGACCGGGGGGCTGTCAGTGCAGAGCTGTGCAGTTTCGGCCGTGCTGAACTCAACAGGCTGGTTTTTATTTCCGCGTTTACTCCCGGTATATCAGAGCTGATCTCACCCTCCTGGAGGAATCAACCAGAAACCTGAAAACGTTCGTGCCTCTCCCTCTTCTCCCTCCTTCGCTTGCCCCCTAAACGCAGCAGAAACCAGACAAATCAGCCCCTCGTAGCAATGAGACGAGCTGCTTGCTCAGCTGTTCGGTGCGTGCCGTCAGAGCTCAGCGCTGCCCGGTGCATTCTGCCGGCTCGGCAGGTTGTGCCGGGCCCGGCGGGGTCTGTGCTCGGCTTTGTTCAGCCCCGCTCATTGCTGAGGTGGTGTCTCGCTGCTGGGCACAGCAGCCCGGGGAGGCTTTTTCCTCACGGCTGGGAGGTGTAAACTGCTGTGAGATGAGCGTGTGCTCTGCACGGTTCTGAAAAGAGGAAAACAAGCCAAGGTCAGCTTGAATTATGTACTCCCGGCAGTCTTACTTTCTGTGAAGAAATAATTTCAGGCTCTTGCTCAGATCCTTGGCCTTCCACCCTCCACCTGGCCTCTCCCTGTTAATGCATCACCCGGCAGGCGGTAAGAGCATGGCCCTTCACGCTGTGTTTGCAGTGCTGTGTCCTTCGTGCTGTTGCTGGTTTGATGTTTTCAGTTGTTCAGCGTTCAGACATGGTTAGGCAATACCACAGGTCTTTGCCAGAAAGCCTGAAACAACTGGAATCATTATTATTTGCAGTATCTTAAACTTTTTCTAATGAATTCCCTTTTTTTTATTTGGTTGGGTTTGAACCCCTGGGGCATTTGTTGCTCAGCAAGACTTCTGAAATAGGCCAACTTTTGCCTTTCTTACTGTTTGTTTATCCAAATCATGGTGAAAGCATTTACTAATAGCAATTTGTACGTGATCTCGGTGTACCATTCATAGCCTTCCCAAGGCCGAGTTTCCATGACAACTAATTAATAAAGATTAGCTTTTCTTATGGAGGGTAAGACTCAAGTACATCTTGTTTTGTGATGTAGATAATCTGCCGATCTGGTTTTGGAGGCTGGGTCTTGTCACAAAGATGCCACAGGCAATCTGTTCTGATTTATAGCCTGACTTGCAACACTCTTAGGGGTGAAATCTTTCAGATAGTTTTTATTTTCCCGGTTCTTATGTTTGTCCACTTGCTTTTTTGTTTACATGTCCTCGTTAGGAGAGAGTTTCTCAGCCTCTTGAGATTTGAAGGAAGTAGGAGGAAACCACAACCCTTAACTTTTGCTAACTTTAAAATTAGCTGAAGAACAACCTAGGTCTTCAGACAGCTAAATTGTGTTTTTTAAAAAAAAATATTTAGATGAAAAGCATTATGTTATATTGCTAATAATATAAAAGATGTCATAAAACAGTGTAACAATTATTCTACTTTCTTAACATCGCTCTTACGTAACATGATTTTTATTATATAACATACATCTTATATTATTTAGAGGTTTCACTGGAACTTTGAAAACAGGCTGGATTTTGTCTGCCAAATTACCAAGATACAAATACTTGATTTCATACTTAACTTTTTCTCGACCGTGAAGTTGCTAACAATGCTGTTATTTTTGGTTCATGGGATAAGGGAAGACAGGCATCAAAGCTCCCTTATCCTTAAGGACATTTATGATGAGCTGTACTTGGGCAAGTGTTTCAAACACTCTTGGTGACACTTCCCTGAATGAAAGACTATTTTTTTTTTTTTATTTTTTTTTTTTTTTATTTTATTTTGGATAAGGTTGAGCCAGCGACAATCTGATGGTTTACACTTGATTTTACTCAGATATTGACCAACCTGAAACTCATTTTCTTTGCTAAAACAAAGAATTTTAGAAGAAGACAGTTTTACATTGAATGCAAAATGGTGTCTTTCAATCACTTAAGAATATAAGCTTTACATCTATGTGTTTCTCGTCTTTTTGTATCAAAACCCAACCAAACAGAAAAGAACGGCAGTCTATCTTAAGTTTTGGTTTTGATCTCCTTTTCTGTCTGCGTCCTTTACCTTTTTCCGTCAGTGAAGTACTGCTTGGCAGTTCCCGAGTTTGTGTCAGTCCCATGATGAGCTAAGAGACAATTCCCCAGTAATCACAGTGTAGAGCTGTGTAAGAGTGGTGGCACTCCAGTGACTACTCAGGAATTACACCTCAGCAAAACGCTTTGTTTTGCCTTGACTCTTGTACCTCCTTATTGTGCAAAGCATTTTCACGAGTGAAATCCTTTTGACTGCTGACATTTAGGTATAGACTTGTTGGTTTAGGTGCATCTTTCAGCAAGGCATCAGGTACCAGCTGCTTTCTGATGTGCTGTCAGCAGCTTGAGCTCCATTTTATCTCTCATAAACCGTTTGACAAAAAGCTATTCTTAACAAGACCTGAAAAAATATCTCCTGAATAGATTTATTCTATCCTTCCCTTAGTACAGCAGGTTGTCTCACTAGGCTTGCAGGCAGCAAGGAAAACCTGACTGACAAAATGCTTTTCCACACAGTCTCTGTGCAGCCATTCAGTGCCTCCCGTTTGCACCAACAATGCCAAGTGCTTTGGTGCCCTGCAAATGAGGACCGTGCTCCTCAAAGCTGAGACACAAGCCAAGACCACCCACATTTAGGAGGAAATGGGTATTTGCAAGCTGAAAATTAGCTGATGCAGCATATGTCATCATGGGAGAGTGCACTGGGCAGAGTGGTGCTAATGTAGGAGCTGGCCTGAAAGGCAGTAAGGAATCTCACTGACAGAAATATGTGAAGAAATCATGTCATTAACTGTAGCACAAACATCTGACTTGCTAAATTCTCAGCATCTGTTTGTTAGTTCATCAGATTTAGTCACTTCATCTTTGCATCAGTATTTAGAGTCAACCAGAGAGCAGATGAGGAGTAGCATGAGTTGCCTTTCTGCAGATGTGCACAGCTGGATTGTGCCCTACAGGCCAGGAGAAGCTGCCCTCCAGGAACTGTTCTAGCCCTTACCTTTATTCCCTATGCCAGCCCCAGGGAGGGAACTGATTCCAGTGGGATGCCACGTTGGTGTCTCTGAGGCAGCAGGGAGGATGCCATGAAGAACATGAACAGTGTAGAACACAATTATCCTTGAGAGAATTCAACCCCTCATTTATCCTACACCACAATCAGTCAATCAATCGTATTTGTTCTGGGTTTATGGCAATCGGTCTGGGCTGATCCTTTGCAGTGTCACACAAAAATATATGAATTCTGGTTTTGGTGCACAGTGCTATCCTCCTGTTCCTCCCTCTCATAATTTCTGTTTCTATTTTGACACATCTCTGCTGTTTTAAGAGCAAACTTTCCATGTTTTTAACTCCAGGAGTTTGGTGTTTCAAAGGAAGTGACACCACTGCTTCATGCAAAGATCCATGTGAGCTCTGCTAAGTGCAGAGATTACTGTAAATGCAACTGACTTTCCCAAATAAGTAACATGCAGAAAATGTTTTTATTGACAGGATTATTTCCACTACTGGACTGGAGAGTTCATCCCCAATATTTTGCACTGGAAATTTTACAGAGTTAGAAGTTCTGTGTCAGCTTAGTTAGAAATGAGGTTTTTCCTGATTTTGTAGATGTGTGAGAATACTTATTCTGCCTTTTCTTATGCTGAGAGATAGATAACTCCTTCACCTTTTAGCATTTTAGCCTGTTGGAATGTGTCCTGTTTCTTTTTACAGGGGTCTTTTTTTCAATCAGATTAGTTTCTCAAACAAAAGTAAATACCCAGTTTTGGGGCATGAGGAGCTGATGCTAGATTGGAGTTAAATAAAGCACCTGTAGGCACGAGTCACTCTATGGAGAGGTCAATATGCTGGTATGAAATTTGACCCAAAGTGTGTAAAGAATGAACGATTTCTCCTGCTGACATATTTAGACAATTTACATATGCTTTTCAAAAGAGACTGTTTTCAGCAGTGGGGGGTTAATGGGCTTCATTTCCACGCTCAGTTCATTCTCAGCTTGAATTTATGAACAGTCTATAAATTATTTAGACATAAAAAGCTCTGGCATTAATCATGACACAATAGCAAATATAAAAACTGCTGAACGTTCAGTATAACGTGACTTATTGTCACCTGTAGGTCAGGCACCTCAGATACCATCTCAACCTTCAGAATAACCTGCGCTTGAAAACATGTCCTCAGGTAACCTGGATCCTCAGGTGACACCCTCCTGCCCTGAGGACAGGGAGGACACGGACAGGCCTTTGGCAGTAGGTGCTGTTGTTCCCGAGCTCAGGGAGAAGCTGAGGCCTGGGAGCAGAGGATGAGGGGATCTGGAGCAGGAGCCGTTGGGCAAAGGACTTTGGAGTAAAACCACTTTTTCTTATCCATGTCTGCATAGCACTGCTACATCTAAGGAATTGTATTAACCATATGTTTATTATCTTTAAAATGACAGGATGCTTGCATGTTTTCACAGGTAATATCTATGGAAAAGTTTGACACACACAACAAAATCTCTCTGTCACTGTTTTTTTTTCTGAAAGAAACCTTTAACTGTGGAAGTAGAATAACCTTTGCTCTCCGGGAACAGTATTCATCCTATTCCAGTCATTCTCATAAATGAGGCTTTCAAGAAAGAAGAAATAAGACTTTTACTTCTGAATCAATAGGGACCTTTTTTGCCCCAAATATAAGAGGAACAGAACACAAGGCTGTATTCTTGCAAGTGGGATACTATTAAACCCCACTGAAGCAAGAATTCAGACTTGGAAATAAGTGAACCTTTTCAGATCTCGCTCTCAGTCACTTTCAGTCTTTGATACAGAGATATAACATTATTTTAAAATTATTCCAGGGCTTGTTGTACAACTTGCAACATGTACATTATAAATTTAAGCAGATGCCAGGGGTGTTATTTTTACCATTCTCTTGGAGAACAAGTCCCCAGACTCTGGAAAGGAAAATTTCAAAACTACTAGTCTATGGGAAGAATTTGAAAACTGCATTTAACTGCTTAAAATTTTCAGAACTGTGTTTTCCTGTGCCAGCTGATGCGTATGTTGTACCACTTTGTCACCAGTTTATTGGTGTCTGCCTTTCCCTGAGGCAGAGGTTGCTCTGATAGAGAAAGTAAAGTGTGATTGTTGGTACTTTGCCCCTTTGGAATTTCCAGTTTGTGCTTGCAGACATGAACTGAATGAATACTTGCTCCATGAGCAGTTCCATCTCCTTGGCAACACCAATGGGAGGAAAGGTGTTGGGAATGCATTTACAAACAGAGAGCTGCTCTACTTCTGCACATACTCCTGCCAGTGAAGACTTTGGAGTGAGTCTGCCCTCTCTGTGCTTGCTGAATCATGGCACAGGCCTTGTTCCTTTAGCCAGCTTTTTCCAGCATGGTAGAAAGCACTGTGCCAGCTTTGACTCTTGCTAGTTACAGACATGATTCTAAATAGTGTAAATGTAAAATAGACTCTCACATTTTGAGCAGCAGGGGACACTGAATCTACTTGTTGTTTCTGAAGAATTTGAAGAAGGCTCTGACTCCAGATGTTTCATAAACTGGGTGTTTCAATAGCAGACCATGCTCTCCAGGTGCCTGGTTTTTAGGTCATCCTTCTCTTCTTGCCACGCAGCCAAACACAGCTTTATATCAAAGGCATCTTTTGCCTGCTGCCTGTTATCAAGCATATCCCTGCAGGAGATGCCAATAAAGGGTTTAATCCATGTGAAGCCTCTGTGGCCTAAACATAGCAGGGCTGCTTAAAGGGTTCTACTTGAAAGGCAATAGTTGTATTTGTTTTGTGTCGAGATCATTGCCCAAAGTGAGAAGCTCCAATATGCTGTCAGTGCCTTTTATTCTCTTGGAAAAATATGTCCCTCCATTGACTTTCTGAGCCTCAATCACTTCTTCCAAGAACAGTGTATTAAACTGGGGGCTCCTAATCCAAATAGCTTAGAGACAGGTCCTTAGAGGACACAGTGCTCATGTGCTGGAGTTTGATATGGCAATTTGTACGTCTTGATTATGTTTTCTAGAGTTGTACAGGCCATCCTGTACTCAGTTTTCCAGACCTGTGAGCTGGAAGCATTTGACCCCTTTCCAAAGCTGAGTCTGAACTAGTGTGTCCTGACTTGCAACACAGATGAGGGATGCACAGCTCTTAGTGCCCACAACACATGGACATGAACTAACATTCCGGAGAAGTTTGGTACCAGAAGTGTAAGCCAGCTAACAGGAAGCACTGACAAGACTTGTATTGAAATCCCTCTTCCCTCTACTTTGAAGTTGAAGAACACAGTGGAATAATGTGATGTTTGGATTTTTATTTTTTGAATACTCCTTGATCCACTGGGATTTTACAGTCAAAACCAAGACAGTGGCAGCCCGGCTGCCAGCAGGAAAGCTTCAGTGGGAAGTGGTACCCCATGTGGGAGTGTAGCAGCTGCTTGTGTCCTTTGGGTAGAATTCTTAGTTTTATCCTTTTGCAGTCACCTACCTTGCTCTATTCCTGTTGTCAGGGATATTTAGCACTGGAAGTGGGAGCTTCTCATCAAGGTGTTCTCAGTGTGGCCCCTCCACTAATGGACAGCTCCATATGTCTGTTCTGGTTTGTGAAGTGGAAGGGTGAGAGTCGAAGTGAGTGGGCCCATGACACAGTGTAATGGGGTTTAAGCTGGTGAGGAATTGATTGATTACAATAAAATTTAGCTATTTCAGCATGACATAGGAGTAAATAGTGGATGAGCAGTGATTCTTGGTGATGCTCTGAAGGTTGCTTCTGCCACCCTATGACTGATAAAGGTTGCAGGGGTATATTGGTATATTAAAGTAGCAGAGGCAATTTGAGTAATCTACAGACTGCAATAATTGAAATGTAGTGGTCCTTGCTTGGAAAAGGAGCAGGTTGCCACTGAAACGGAATCAGTGATGGATGCAGGGAAACAGAAGTATTTATGGGGTTGTGGAAGTGTCAGACCTTTTCAGGAAGGACAGACTGGAGGCCAAATATAATCACGTGAGGTGTTTTTGTCTGGCCTGTTTTTGTCTTTTAAAAACACAATGAGAGAAGACAGGCTACCTTTCTATTTTGGTAAATATTGTAAAAACAGATATAGCAGGAGGAGTGCAGTACTAACATGCTGGAATAGCTGTACTTCTGGAACTCATTTCTGCATAGCAAAGCCAGCAGATAAACCTCGTGGACATGCCCATTTCTGCCAGTCAACACAGTGGGCAGGAATCCTGCCTGAAATCCTAATGGAACAGCATCCCACGTGGCAGCTGTCCAGAAATAGTTAATCAAATAGCTCGTTATCACCATGATGATGATCGAGCAGCTGATTCGACACAGAGCAATAGGCTCTTTTTGAGCAGTAGACTAAAACTTTGGGGTTGGTGTTGGAGCTTAGAGAAACTGTGAAAAGGCAAAAAAAGAGAGTAGTTTGGAGGTGATCCAGGGAAACAGAGAGAGACAGGAAGTATCAGCTTTGGCTGCCCTGGGTTGAAGCCAGAGGAAGAGGTGCTGTTACAGGGCCTCCCTCGTGACAGAGGGAGCAGTGGCTTAGACGTTTGTGTCAGCCCATTTCTGGGGAAACTTTTGATTTGAACTTTTGATTACCTGTGCAGGAAGAATGATGATTGGCAAAAAAGGTTGGAGTGGCAAAAATGGTGCTGAGCTGGCTTTGGCTGCAGAGGTGTTCCCTGGGATGTGATGGAGCCCTGCAACCCCAGCCACTGAGTGTGTGGTTTGCTTTGGAGCCCCCAACTCCCACAGGATGTCTGAGGAAATGTTTCTCTTACTTTATGACTTCTGCCACTCACAGCCACACAGCTGTTTCAATGGGCCCAGAACAAGGCTGTACCTGCACGTGAACACATTTTTGGTTTGGATTTTTCTACAGTAATAAGAAAAGATATTCCTTGTGATGACAAATATCTGGAAAGTAAGGACTACGTGGACTTCTCTTACTTGGGACAGAGACCCACAAAGGGACTGAATTTATCCGAGAACTTGAGGAAGTGTTTTTTTGGAGTATTGTTGCATAATCTTGCATGTTTTCACATGCTGTATTTTGATACACATTGTGCTTTAGAGGATTATTACTCTGTGTTAAATTTCACCTTCATGCCCAATGCACTTCCCCTGGAGTTGAATGTTTGAGCAACTGAAATTCTGTCAAACCACTCGTGACTTGCACAGATCCAGTCCAAGGCTGTTTCCTTCCTGCCAAGCCCCATCCCTCAATAATTAAGAAAACTTTATCTTTTTACTTTTTCAGAGGAAGAGTTGTTGTCTTTCAGTAAAACAACTGATGTATTTGCGGAGAAAAAGATACCCAGCCTTGCTGGGGAGTTGGACCTAGATGATCTTTAAGGTCTCTTCCATTTGATGATTTTATGATTCCTCCATCTATTTTCCTTGGCCACTCAAAGGGAGAGAATTTTGCCATTTGGGACCATTGTTGCCTTTCCCCAGTGGGCTGATGTCCTCCCACACATGACAGGCGTGAACCTTTCTGTGTGTACAGGAAGATATATCCAGTTCGGGTAGTTGGAGGAACTCTGCTTCTGTCTTTGCCCTCTGTGATCTGATGTAAGGTTCTCAAAAACAACTTGCTATGGCCAGGGCTGTCACATTAGTTTGTTCTGTGTCTGGATATGGGTTCTGTGTGTTGTACTGCTGATGGTTCCATTCTAACACTGACAAAACCCAAGTCAAAACAGATGAAGCAAAATGCAGAACAGAGTAAGTTCAAGTATCTGACTTCCCTGCAGGCCAGGAGTGCCAGTGTCTCTGTAAGAACCTTCCAGGGCTTCCAGGTGTGATGAAAAGCTGACACTGCACCTCAATGTGAAGAAAGATGGGAGAATATGAGCCTGGCAGCTGAGCAGGGACTGAAGAGTTACCTCCTTGTCTGCAGAAGGGGAGAAAAGAAGCCTAAGATGGCCTACTATGGGACAGGCCAGGTATAAAGAGAGACATCTGGGGATGGACAGGTGAGAAGAGGTCAAGAGAGCCTAGAGCAGCTGCAAGCCTAAAAGTAACCTGTGGCTAGAGGAGAATAAAGAAGGGGTTGAGTGTCTGATGTGCCAGACGGTGCCTTTTTCCCTTCTGTGTGTCTTCTTATAACATGGAGAACAGCTCTGTCTCTATGGGTGGAGGGCTTACTGTAGAAAGCTTGTATTTTCCTCTGGAAAGGGAAAAAAATAGCAGGTTGAATTACACTTATTGGCTTAAATAAACAGGCTTTCCACTCTGGAGTTTTCACCTGAAGCAATCCAGGGTAGCCTAAGACAGGGCTGACTCCTGAGCTTTTCCACACATCTCTGTGCTTTGTCAGGTGGAAGAGCCATCCAGTGCTGTAGAGACCCCAGCTCAGGCACAACAGGGTTCCTGGGCAGATGGGGACACTCACTGGCTGTACCCAAGAGACCTGCCTGATCTAACTGGACTCTGGTTCAGCTGCTCAGTTTTGTTTCACTTTGGATTACAATTTTAATCTCCAGTATGATGGATGAGGCTCCAAAACAAGGGTCATCTTCTCTCTGGAAGGCCAGGGCAATGTACTTATCTACAGTGTTAAAGGAAAGCAAGGAACCAACAACACCAAACCCCTGGTGAGCCCCTGTAACTTAACAGCAGAAATATTATTGGACTTCTCATTATCGCTCTTCATGTTCCAGACAAGGCTCACTCTGCCTCCACCTCTTTGGCAGACCTGGGCAGACAGTGCTGGTGCACAGAGGGCTGTCACAGGCCCTGGAGACACTCACAGACTGCAGGAGCCTGAACATCAGGCTTGGGCTGAGCTGTGTATGAGACAAACAAGTCCTTTTCCTGCTCAGTGTTGGTTTCCTTTCCCTCTTTGGTTGTAGAGCTCAGGCAGGGAAGAGGAAGTGTCTCAAGAGGGAAGCACAGCATGTATAGTATTAGGAGAACCTGATAGGTTCTCCAGAGATTCAGATTCTGGTCCTGTAAATTCCAAATGTGTCTAAATTGTCTCTTATGTCTAAATTGTTAGGCTGGAGTCCCTGCATAGTTGGGAGTGAGATTTCTGCTGTGTCTGTGGCTGGCCGTGGGATTTTTCCTCTCGATACCACGCAGTTCTCGCACAAGTAAATACAATTTTACAGCGTCAGAATAACTCAGTTCTCCACTTCTGCTTGTCAGAATCGGCTGCGAGAAGCCTCAGGGATGCAGAGGGAGGAGGCATCCATCCTTTCCCGGTCGGGAGCGCCCTATGGCCGGGCTCCACCTGCTGCCGGCCGGGGCTCCCTGCACGGGCCGCCCGTGCAGCTCCACCGACCCTGGCTCACCGCGCCCGTGTGGGCTCTGCTTCTCGGGCACAGATTGAAAACAAGGGCAGAGAGGAAAATTGCATCCTGCCCCTAACGTGCTTCAGGGTTCTTTCCTGTGTAGGTGATGTAAATGTGCAGCCATTTCTGCAGATCACTTGTGCCTCCTGTGCCTTAGTAAGGTTTGTACACCCAGTACAGCATGTGCTCCTGGAAACTGCCTGAGCTTAGGTTATGAACAGTCAGTCATCAGAATTAAATTTTTGAGGTCTCTTCCACTGAGCATGGGAAGGTAACAAAGCTGAGTTCTGTATATTTTGCACCATCAGTCACTGTCTTTCATTAAGTGCTGTTAAAAAACCTCGTTTGGTCTTAATGCTGCTGTAGCTCAATGCAGGTTTTTTCAGAAGTGCTCATGCTATTCTTGGTGCTCAGTAAGAAACATAAAAAGGAGGAAAACAAGGTAAAATTCATAATTCTTGTGCTAGCTTGATTTCGCCATAGAGGAAGACTTTCTTTACATGTGCACTACTACTGCCATGTTGAAAAACTTCACAGGGAACTTGATTTTACTTGCATTTCAATTCAGGCTTTGTGCCTCTTCACATGTGATTTGATTTCCATTTTTATTTCTTATCAATTCTTTCTTTTCCTGCTGTCTCTGAATAGGATGTCAGGACTTGGGCTGGATTAGGAGAGTCTGGAGGCTGTGTAAACTAGATTGATGCACTGAGCAATAAATGCTGTTTCAGACCACAAAGTGGCAGCATAAGCAGTTCAATTCTCTCCCTCTCTCAGTCAGTTTTCTTTATTATGCTGCATTGTGCTTTCAATTATAAGCAGAGCACTTAATGGTAGCAGAATGTGCTGTATGCACTACCATCAGGTGCTGGCTGGACTGCTTACATCTGCCCAGGACTGAAACATTTTTCAAAGCACTCACACTTGTTCTTCCAGTTCTGAGACTTGTTTGGGCAGAAATTTCTGCTTCACTGCAGTTCTGAGTTGCTTTTTCAATGGCTATGAGCGAACAGACTGAAACATCAAGATTTAGCTTTCTTTGAGATGGACTTGGGCTTTGGATCGAGCTCTTAAAAAGGGATAAGCTGATGTATTAAAATCTGAAGTACACAACATCCTCAAATATGTTTTTTGAAAAGGAACCCCCTTGAAACAGAGTAAATACAGGATATGTAAAGAGGAAAAGGCTGAAAATGCCTGTCAATGGAGTTGACTTTTGTTCATTAAGAAAAGTGAATGTCGTTTGCTCCTGGTCTTTTGTATTGACCAAATAATACATTCCAGTGTTGAGAATTAGGTTGTTAAAGGTAGAAGGAGAAACTCTAAATGTTCTTGTTCCTGCACTACTGTCTGCTACCAGTCCATTTTTAACTTTTGTGCTTTCTAAAGTGTGAGCTGCTTTTCCTCTGTCACCTGTACCTGTCATGGTGCTTTCCAGTCTCTGTGGTGGCCAGTGATGCAGTGATGGCTTTCCCTGGAGCTGAGGAGGGTCTGGGGGGAACGAGCAGTGAAGATGATCACTCCCACCCCTAAGCTTTGGTCTTTTTTCTGTGTTGAAAATTTTCCTTTCTCTCTTTTGTCTTCTGATGGTTCAGCATATTCCTCTTTAGATCTTCTCATTATCTCCTGAGGGCTTCCTGCATTCAGATGGATAATCTTGTTCCTTGTCTCTGTTCCCAAGAGAAAAGGGGGCTCTGGCCCAGCCTGAACACCAGCTTGGAATGGTGGTGCAGCTGTTCAAACAACTGAAGAAAGTTCTACAGGAGTTCACTTTTCTTTCCTGCTGCACTCATCTTGCATTTCCATTTCTCAGCTGCACCAGTACTATCCATTTTATACTCTCCAGTCTGATCAAATACTTCATATTCAAGTGGTTTGACAATTTATTTTTGTTTCTTGAATAAATGACTATGGACAATTAATTATTAGTATTTTTTAATAAACCACAATTGGGGCTGGGATTTCTTTTTATCATTTTGACCAGCAAAGCTGAATTTCTATTAATTTTGAGCCCTTGCCAGTATAATTCTGTCACCTGAGGAAACCTACCTTTCAGGAGCCTGGCTTTGCAAAAGGAAGTTATGCAAAGAGCAGCTTCACAAAAGGAGGTTTATTAACCACAGGAATGATGAGCTATTGTTGCATTTTCATATAATCTCCAACTCTTGAGGTTTCCAAGGAACTGGACAGATGTCTTTGGGTACATACCGTTACCTCAACTCAAAAGTAAAACCACAAGTACAGTGCCTCAGAGGGACCGTGGAGAGGACAATGCTCTTCTTTTCACTAGCCTTGAGAACTTGCAAAAGCACCATTTGGAGACAAACTTTCCATGGAAACTGCTGCTGTAAATGAAGCAGATTCCTCTGCTGTTTGTGGAGGATGTGTATTGGTATGCAGTGTGGGTAAATCAAACTGCGTGAGCACTGGCCCTACTTCTGAGCTGGATGACTGTGGATCTGGTCTGTGGGTATGGTTCCCAGGGCAGCAAATACTTCCTGACAGGCCTCATTCCAGAGTGATGGGCAGTGGGAAGATCCCATGAGCCTTCTCTCAGGGTGTCAGCACACTGACAGGCCCCGTGGTGCAGAGTGGGGGTGAGTTCAGAGCATGTCACCTCCTGCATGGTGCCAAGTGGTGAGTCTGTGTCTAAGCAGTTTCCTCTGATTCATCACTGCTTTTTGTTGTAGGCTAAAGATAGTCCTTCATAGAGAAGCTCAATTTGAAGAGTAAAAAGTTGTTTTCCTTTCTCTTTGGTTGCTTTTGAGCTACTGTTCATCTACTAGCAATCTTCACTAGCTGCTAATTTCTCTCCTTTACCCACCCTTATCACTTTCCTCCTAGTCTTCTCTGAAGGGTTCACTTGTAAGGGACTCCCTTAATTTCCTGGTGCTGATTACACAGTGCTACTCACTGAAAAAACACACCCACTGAACCTTGTATGAGGTTTAAATTACTATGAGGCAACCCCCCTGGATGTAAACATGAGGTACAAATGCAGGATTTTCTCTTTTAGCATAAAATCTTCCATTAGTCACAGGTCCTCCTATGAAGAACCCTTGGTTCAGAGGCTCTGTAGTTTTTGACTGGAAATTGCTCACTGAAACTCCTGAAGGGCACTTCCCATGATTCAGGGCTATGTGCCTGAGTGATGGAGAGGCAGAGGCTTTGGGGAAAGCATTTGTAGGTTCCCTGCATTCGTGTGCTGTCTGTAAGAAATGGGTGGGTTTGTGCATGCAATGTCAGTAAAACTGCTTAAAGGCAATGGGCAGGGCACAGTCCAGCTTTAGGTGTTCAGAGGTTCAGAGAAGCTGTGCTAATCTGCACTAGCAAGAAATATGGCTCAGCGTGCCTTTATCTGAAGCAGTGGCAGCAAGAACGGAGAGGCACTTTTAAGGGTAATAATGTTTGCCAGAAATATACACTGCAAGTCTTCCTTATTTTTGCTAAGGACCAGATTTTAGATCTTGAAACATATTTCTGTCTGACAACTAGATATTGTGTCTGAAGGTGCTTAAAAAATGGTGCCCTATGCAGTAAGGGCAAGCTGCTATTGTAGAAGAGAAATTGAGACGTAATAAATGCACTCGAGCTCATTTTTCAGTGATGCCATCAAAATAGGAAGCTGCATTCTGCATCACAGACTTCATCCTAGAAAGGCTTAAATACAAGGACTTTACACACACAAAAAACCCCCAAACAAACAAACAAAAAAACCCACCAAAAACCAAACCAACAAACAAACAAACAAAACCCCCCAAACCAAACCAAACAAAACAAAAAACAAACAAAAAACAAAAAAAACCAAACCAACAACAACAAAAAACCCCCACCAAACCAACAAGGAGGACCAACAGAGACTCATCAAGGGTCCTTTGAAAAGGGAAGTTTTCCTATTTCCTTTTTTGACAGGAATTTATGTGTTAGCATCCACATTGGGACAAAATGCTTGTGAGAGACACTGAGGAGTAACTGCAATGCCAAAAATTAATATTCCCGTAAACTAATCCTTAAATAAATAAATACATTGATTTAAGTAAATTTATGCATTATGTATGTCGAAATGTATAGTGCTGTATGATTTGTAAAGTTCACATTGCACTTGGTTAGGGTTGTGGATTCAGTGTGGTTACTCGTGTTGGATTACTCTACAAGGGTTCCATAAATAAGACGTGCTTCCCTCAGTGAGCTGTCCTGATTAATTATTGGGAAGGCACTAATTGATTTGGCAATGTTCCCTGTCATTGCTGAGTAGTATCCAGTTTTTCCCTGTGTTTGCATTGTTGTGGCTTAAAATTTGTGTGACACAACTAGATGCCAAGTCAGCACATGTTTTGTGTCTATCTTTATAACATCATGCCAGGCTTCTCTTTCTTTTATAGGAGAGAAAAGAAAAAATAGTTACACAGTTACTCAGAGGGGTGGGAAGGCTTTCACACTCTTGCTCCTCAAGGGCTTTTTTTCCCTGAGTAGTCACAGTTTAAAGCTCAGTCCTGTCTTGCAATACTTAAATTGGTGGAGCTTTTGGTTGAGAAAGGTGACTTCCTTCAGCTCACGGTCTGTGAGGGTGCAGTTCTCTCTCCTTCCTGGACCATGGCCTCCCCAGCAGCAGCAAGAGCTGGCACTTACCACCAAGTTTTCTGCAAAACACAATCTTGAACTTCTCAATACTCTGGAAGTAGAGCTGTTCTTGAAGCCTTTCTAGCCTTGCCCCAGCCCAGGAAGTTAATGAGGTCCTCATGGCTGGTGTTTGGAGTGAGTTTTGCTTCCCAGGCTAGTCACTATGACACGAGGGTGCTGTTAGTCACGAAGATGGGAAGGAAAGGTATTGGTCTCTGATCATTGGAAACATAAATCCCCATGCACACATCACTCACCAGCCTTTTCCAAGCCTGGTAATTGCCTTTGGCCTCTGACTTCTGCTGTGTTGGGAATAGAAGGAATGTACTTGCATCTGGTCTACAGGACATGTGTTTCATCTCTCCAACTGTTGGCTGGGTGCACAGCTAAGATGTTTTTCTCCAGTGAAAAGAATAACCCCATACATTTCAGTTATGTGAAACTTCTGATCCTAGAGCTTTGAAATGAAACGTTGCAGGATACATTGCACGTGTCTTGTCATCCTTTGGGAGCTCTGGCAAGAAATGTTACAGCCAAGGACTTGTTCAAAAATCCAACATCTGTGGAAATTAACACTTTCAAGCTTCAGTTTTATCTTAATTCCCCACCTGCTTGTTTTACACCACAGCAGATAAAGTTGGCAGCACAAATTCTGCAGCTACATCTTAGACTTAAGGTGGGAGTTAAATGTACATCTGATGACACTGATCTCAGAACTGGCCCTGTACCAGTGACCAACTGGTGCATTAGTCTTGCCCTTGATCTTGATAATCTTGATATTAATCTTGATACTAATATCATATTATTTTTGAGTTTTTTTCCTGTCTCTCACACTGTAGCCTGCAGGATATCTCATAGCTATCTGCATTTCCCTCTCCCTTTTCTCTTTTTTCATCTTTCTTGCTCTCTTTTTCTTTCTTTAATTTTTGACGTTGCTTCCCCCCCCCCCCCCGGGAAAACCTGAAATAAATTTTGTGGTCCGTAAAGTATGCAAATAATATTGGTTTTTCTGGTTTTCTGTAATGGGGCATCCATTAAGGCTGAACAATGAAGCTCTTCCATCTTATTTTTATCTCAGGGAAAAAAAACCAAAAAACAAAAAAACAAAAAAGGAAGAACTTTAGGTTTACTCCCAAACAATTGTCATTCTTCAAATGACCAGCAAAAGCACATCTTGAATGTTTCCCCTCTATGAGCATCTTTTGGCACTTGAATGTTAGAACATTATCCCTTAATATTTCAATATTACAGTCTTACTGTACCTGCTGGGAGGGCGGCAATCATTCCTTCTTGGTCAGATTTTTTTCTCACCTTCTCAACACTTAAAGTGATATGGGAGAAACAAGTACATATGTACAGTGAAAAAAGAGGCAAGGCTGTCCAGGAAATTCTAGGACTACTCCCAGCAATGGTTATGTCTTTAAAAAAATATTCTATTTTTTTTCGTCCTGTTCTGTCGAATGGGAATGAGTACCAGTGGAGTCACACTCACCCTGTGTTCGTGTCACAGAGAGAAGCATCTGGTGTGACATGCAGCAAGCCAAGGTAGTGCTGGAAATCTGGCAAAGTCCAGCTGAACTTGAGTTCCTGAAATTGCCCTGGATCCCAGAGGAGAGGTTAAATCAGAATGTTGTTTATCTCAGCTTGGTACAGGGAGTTGAGCAGTGAAGCAGACAGAGCATTCTGTTTTGGAAAGAAGCCATATGTTCCAGTGACTAATGAAAACAAAGAGGGCAGGGGGAAAAGTGGCAACTGGGACATGGGAAACTGTGCATCTCCTTTCAGAGTGCAAGGCTTCACTTGTACCGAGTTCAGTGCTGCAAGCCTGGTGCAAATTCCACTGTATGATAGCAAATATGAACAGTTGCCTTACCTGAATTTAAGTGTTACTATTCCTAACACCACATACATTTCAACTAGACATCTCCATAAAATTGTGCAAGAATCACCGGTAAAAACAGGCCTCAAACAATTACCTCATGTTTGTTTGTTTGTTTGTTTTTTTAATTTTGAAGCAGTACAAGAAGGGGCTTCTCCTACCCCAAGAAGTCTTTCAGGCTCTCCCCAGCATTGCAGACTCACATTTTTTGTAAGATGTACTCACTGAGAAACTGAGAAGTGCCTGATGAGTAATGAACAGGATTTTCTAAAAGCTTATAGGTAGGACTTTTGGAGCCCCAATCTGCCTGCTCATCAGTGAGCCTTTCTGGTGAGCAGCGTGCTCGTGGTGGTAGCTCGGTAAAGCACAGGGTACTGTTTCACCAGGGCAGTCATTTGCACCAACCTGGCCATGCTGTCTCTCTCTCTGAGGTGTCTGATGGTCACTTGGCACACTGGGCCCCGCAGCTACTGAAGAAGAACTGGAACAATAATCTTCTTTTTCTAGAGAGGTAGGTCAAAATAGAATTAATACAACTCCTTCTCAGCAGTAATTAGTGGCATGAGCTCTTATACTGCCTGGGCCTGATCCATTATTTGCTTATTGCTACTAAGAGGCAAGAGAAAAGATGGATTGCATGGGAATAATGGCTCCTGTCACCTTGTGATGCAGTGATACCAGATTGTTACTGCAGTAAGTAGATAAGGCATTTAGCAGATACAGATCTTCATGGCAATATAACACTCCTGGCAGCCAGCTCCATATATTTACACTCTTGAAACCAATCGAATGCTTGCAATTGTAAAATAGCTGAGGCAGATTTTCAGTTCAGACTATTGAACAGATATGGTGCTCCTGGATTTATAGTACTGTAGGCATTTCTGAACTATAACCAACAGAACTCACCTCCTCTTACACTGTCCAAGCGGGAACTGTTTCCAGGAGGTTTAGGTCATTCATATTAAGTGCTTTGACATCTAAAGTGCTTTGACATCTTATAAGTTATAAGTAACACATCATTCTGTGGTGTCATGTTCTTAGTGTTACTGCTGCTCTAGCGAACACCACAATCGTCTGTCCTGCTTTGCTGAGATGCACAATCTCTGTTTATAAATCAGAAATATATATGTCTCTATACGTATACATATATCGCTCTAGATCTTGTCAGTACCTCCTTCCTTAAATCCCACAGCTTTCAGTCAGAGCTGAACATTTTCCCTAGTGAGCTTTAGTCACCAGGACAAGAGGTTCATGAAATGCAAGCTGTAGGTCAGTCTCCGTGAGCTTGGCAGGTGCTGTTGCAGCTCCCAGTGTTTACTGGGATCCAGGTGCAATGCCAGCCTTCTCCAAAACGGATCTTGTTGATTTTATGGGAATCTAATTTTATTTTTAATCACATTATCTTTATTTTATACGCCAGTATTGACGTGGTTCTGCAATGGAAGCCTTAGCAATGTATTTGCGTGTGCTGTAGAAAATGCCACATGCAATTTTCCCCCCTTTCCTAGCGTTGATGCTCAGTGATGTATGTGATTAGAAAAAGTCCCTTTCATATGATCATTTAGGACTTGTTCTAATCAACAAGTTCACTTGTTCACTTCAGTGCTCAGTGTATGTGCTGAGGGGGCAAATCAAGCTGCTTTGTGGTATCTCTCTTTCCAGGCTCTGCTCTGAAAGGCCAAGTTTAGCCTTTCTGGCAAAGCAAGACAATTCTTACTGGAGGAAACCTGTGAAGAAATTCTTGAAGCACCTGGTTCCTTTTATCTCCTGAATACTTGCAGATACTAATTTCCGACTCCATAGGGCCCCAGATGTCTTCCTTTTCAGTTTAATGCAGACATCCCCTCCTCTGAGAGTTGTTTCTTCAGGCAGAGCAGCATCTCAGCTGCAGCAGAAGCAGTGCCGTGGCAGAGGCTGCCTCCCTGCTCCAGAGTGTTCCTCCCGTGCCTGCTCACATTGTTCAGTGTGAAACTGAGGGTCCTGTTTTGCAGATCTTTTGAGTAAGTACTGCTCCTAAACCTGCAGACACTTCCATGTTGAGAGGCAAATCTGGGGAAGGGGAGCAGTCTTTTTTTTCCTAATGCCTTTTGTGCAGGGTGTAACAGTATGTGAGCAGCTGAGGGCGAGGCTGAGGATGCAGAGACACAGGCAGTAAAGTTTGGGGCATAGCAGGGAGAGAAGCTGAGAGAAACCACTGTACCTGAGAGATGACAGAAAGCACACAGTGCTTCCCAGAAAAACCATTGTGTTTACTATAACCCTGGCAGCTTTGCAGGTTCCTGGACTGAGAAGAAGCCCTAAAGAAAGGACTTATTCTTCAAAGACACTGGGCATGGGAAACTTCATCTACAACCCCTTTGAGTTTGTCTGGTTTATCTGACTGATCTGAGTTTTCTTGGCTTTAAGTGTTTGGATTTTCAGGTTTATGTTCCAATACCACTGAGGTTTCACACCCGCTTGGGTGTCTGTCTTTCCTAAGGAAACCTGCAGGTAGATGTGTGTCATGGCTGGATCAGGTAACCCAATACTTCTGTGCCTGATTAAACCTCAAGGGACTGGATAAATGTTGCATTCTCAAAATCTGGCAAGTACTTCACTCCTTGGCTGTTGAATTCAGCCAAGCAATAAATGGGAAAAGCAGACACTGAAAAATTAGTCTGTGACATGAGGAGTTACATACCGCAGAGATATTTTTTGGATCAATATGTTATTTAAAATGAGGAAAACATTGATATTAGTCTGTAGATACTGTGTCATTCTTTCACCAGAGATATTGCAGCACTTCCCAGAGAATTAACTACTTTGGAAGGACAGATCTGCTTGCTGAGAACCTTGAAATGAGCATCTCTCTGTAAATCAACAGCTCTCTTTCTCAGGGCTTAAATCTGGAACAGGGGAATATTTGTAATGAATTTGACATGTCAGCCAAGAGAAGCCTCATGTGTTTTTCCACATTCCAAGAATAGAAGGGAGATGTTTGTCACATTCTAAAAGTAACCAATACAGAAACAAACTTCTGGCTGTGCAGAGCTTTGTGTTTGGTACTCACAAAGTATACTTGGCCTCAAACTGGAACTGATAGAAAAGTTTATCAAATGGTGTAAACTGATACAACAGGCTGCCCAACTCTCTACCATCTGGAAGCCACAATAAACTGCAGGGTGGTAATTCCTTCAGCTAATGTCCAATAGAGAGGGGAATTGGCCTCTTGGCAAATCAGACTCTTAATTTTAGTCTGAGACTTCTTAACTGGGAAAACTTCTGTTGCTGTTCCAAGTCACATGGAATCCTGATGCTATTTACCATGATGATCTTTTGAATGCCTGGGCAGGAATACATAATTTTAACAGTGTTGGCTGGATATGGATTGTAAAGGTAATGATCTCGCAAATGCTACTCATGTGCTGTGTCTTGGAGCAAAAACACAGGAGAGAGAGCGTGATCTTGCTCTGTGTTGCTCTGAAGCAGTGAGTACATGAGTGCTGGCTGGATGTGATGGCATTTGGTACTGAATCCATCTTCCCTGAGGCTACTCCACACTGAGTGCAGAGGGCAGAGACATTTCTTAAAATAATAGGCTTGGCTGACATGAAACCCATATACTGGCTTCTATAATTATTGAGCAGTTAATGCAGCAACCTAAGATGGAAACAGCTCAGAAATTTTGGTGCCTCAGTGCTGTCCTGCAGAAGACAAAAAGCCAGGAGATGGGTCAGGGTTATTCCAGTGGTGTATTGCTGAGCCATCGAGATCTGAGTGCCTTTCAGTTGTTGGCAAAGTGAGGAGTGTGCTCCTCAGCCAAACTGGTTGCAGGATAGACTTCTGTAGTGGGGAGGCTGCAGAATATCCCTGGAATTACTGGGCCAGAACTGGAGAAATGATGCTCACACCAAGACCAGCCTGTGGAAAAGTGCAGTTTACCACCACGGGGACTGTGGATACAACCTGTGACAACTCCTAATGGCTTCTAAATCCAGCTCCCAAAATTAATTTGCTGACATGGGGAAGGCAGGTGAGATAAAGAGGATGATGAAGGAGGACAATATCAGACAAATTTAAAAAGAAGTGAAGATTTATCAGTGGAATGTGCAGTGATAAATATATCCCTGTGACAATTTCATAGTCACGGAAATCTTTTGAAGGAAAGATTTTGTTCTTTAGTTTTCTATAACAAACTTACAAAATCCTGATGCCTTATTTACAGGGATGGCAGAGAATCATCAGTGTTCTGAGTTTCAATCAGTGACAGAGCACCAGCAGTAATGCACTTCTGTGTTTCTGGTTTTTCCAGTTCAAGTGTGATGTCTCCTGGTGCATGAGCAAGTGTGCAGTCACTGCTGGAACAGTGACACAGGCAGTCCCTGAGAACTGGGTTGGCAGTGACAGAGAAAATGGCTCTTATGCAGGGCAGCTCTAATTACTGTTGAAAACTTCATGTTTAGTCACACCAGTGCAGAGCAAAGGGATAGTTACAGAAAGGAAGGACTTGACTAAAACATCATGTTTGCCATTCAAGATTTTTTTTTTCTTCTTTGTAATATAATACGTTTGTTTCTATTCCCAAGTCAATGGAGTTCAGAGTGTGATGGAAATCAGGAGCATCTCATCTGCCTCCTTGGGTTTGTCCCGTGGCATCATGGTTTGTAGATGAGAAGTTTCAGGACAGTGTTTGTGCAGCGTTTTCAATTTTACCCGAAGTTTTTTCACGTAGTTCTCTCCCCCCAGGTTTCTTATGGTGATGAGGCATGATGTGGATTAGTCATGTCTTAACAGTGAAGTCAGACTGACTGAAGCTTAGGGTGTAGCCAGCTCCCTGTTGTATTGTAAATGGCCCAAGTGTCCTGGATGGCCATTTCTTTACTCTCAGTGTTGCTCCCAACACGGGGCAGCTGTTGGCAATGATGTGCCTGTGTGAACTGTGGGCACTATTATCAGTTGTATCAGTGGGATGAACAGTTTCCTGGAGCCTGGAAAGTGAGATACCACAAAGTTCTTTGTGCAGGACTGCCTTTCTGGACATCAGCACTGTTTCCAGTTATTTGTAGTGACATTAGAACCCAGGGCGCATGGCCTGTGTTTGACCCACCACAGTGTAGAGGGTAAGAGCTCTTGATTTGAAGGTCACTCTGGAATGTATTTCCTCTTAACCCAACCTGATTACTTGACTTTCCATAGTTAGCAGTTAAAAGTTTTGAACATTCATTTCTACAGGTGAGTTCTCCAAAGGAGGCATCAAAATTCAGGTCTTCATGATTAAAAATCTATCCTGAAATGTCGTGAAGGAGGGTTTTTTTTATCATCATCCTATTTGAACTTATTTCCTCCTTTGTGAAATGAAGGGAAAAAACTCAGCCACAGTGGCCAGATGGATTTGTAGTCTGTTCTGTTTAGCTCTATATCCTGTCTCCGCAAGTGATTAAAATAAGATGTCCAGGAGAAGGTATAAAAATACAGCAAACATATTGTGAGACTTCTCCTGAGTGTTCTGTCAGCTGCCACCAGTTTGAAGCTCAGGTTCTTCTTCAATCAGAGAGACCTTTTAAACAGGGTTCTTGTTAAGTGTAGGGCTGGTTATCAAGAGCTGGGCTGGCAACAGCTTCTGACTCCTTTGGACAAGTATGTTCATCTCCAGAAGCAGAGCTGTGGGGAGGCTTAGTGAGCTGCTGAAGGGAGGGGCATGGGACACTGAATCCCTGACTCCCTCCCCCACCTTTGCCTCATTTATTGCCTAAAGCAGATCACATCGTGTCCCTGAGCTCCCTTCCTCTGTGTGATAAGGGGAGGGCTGACCTAAGCTGGAAAGAAGCACGGTGTGAAGATGCTTGATATATTAAAGAATGTCTCGTTCAGAGCAGAATTAGATTTGTAGCAGTAGGATCTAGAGTCTGTTTCCTTTGCCTCCCTTCTGCACAATTATTCTTCTAGGTCACCTAATCTTTTAGAAAAGGAAACTTTTCTTCATATTCTTCCAATGTGCATGAACAGCAGTTTCCACTAGAGAAATCCTTAGAAAATGTGTTACATGGCTGAAGCTTCAAAATATATTATTATTATCTAATGTTATCAGTGTATTTCACTGATAGTTTTGTCCAACTCTAATAACGAGCTCTTAAGAGTTTTACTTCAGAGGAATTCAGACAAAAGTCTTGTGACTTCAACGCAAATGTACACTGGATTGTTCTGAGCAAAGCAGTTCAAGTCACTCTGGTATTTTAAATTTTGCATAAGTTTTTGGGAAGTTTGCCTTCATT
>NW_020955763.1:407626-408933 GCF_003031625.1 Empidonax traillii | reverse complement strand
CGGTACTACAAAAATTGGCATCAGTCTGTGCTTTTGGTTGCTGGCAGGAAGAGCTGATCCTGGATCAGCTAATTGACAAAGCAGCGGACAGGCGAATTCGGGAGAAGCTCTTGATGGAACTTGATACCTTGAGTCTGGCCCAGGCAGCGGAGCTGGGATCACAGATGGAGAGAGTGTTGCAGAGAACTTGCCCTGGGTTTGTTTCAGTTCTGACAAAGCAGTGGGAAAACTGGAGCAGCAGTAATATCTGGAAGATAAGAAAAGATAATTGCTGTAATCAGTGGTACTGCTGGGGACAGAGAAGATCTCCTGCCCTCTCAACAAAATACAACGAAGAGAAGCAAAATCAATTCATCCTATGTTGTCACAGCCCAGTGTCATCCACACAAGTTATGAGGAGGCAGCACTTGGACTGGCAACTGAGATACCCTGCCATTTCAAATACAAACCCCAGGAGAGTCAGGAAATTCCAGGTAGGCTGCTGATTGCAAAGGGCCTGGGAAAGAGTGTCAGAAAACTAAATACGGGCACCTGGGACCCGACCAAGCTGTGGGTCTGTTGCTTCTGCAGAATCCTAACTCTAGACTAAGTTACAGTCCTCCAGGTTACACTGCAGTACCTGAACACTTCAGTGAAAACCTTTCCTCTCTGGAATGAGGGTATTACTGCATGGTGTTATATGCTTGACTTTTGCTATTTGGCTTTTTCAAGACTAAAGTCTTGCATGAAGGCTTTTGGTGAGGTGTTATTAATTGTGAGAGCAGTGTCTGCACTGGTTCTGGTGTACTGATGTGTTGGCTGGAGGCTTCTATTAAAGGAACTGGCAGAGAAATAATGTTATAAATGAAGTTTTCAGCCTGGTACTAAAGGAGGCTTTCTACTGCCTCAATAAAATCTTAACCCTTTATAACAGGAATAGAATTAATTTCTGTAAGAGCAAAGATTTGTAGAAATCTCCACTGCCCCATAGACTTTGTTCTTTGAAATGCTTGTGTAACAGAGCATTAGATAGATATCTATAACTAAAAATAATGAATAATGACATATATGAAGGAGACAGGCCAGTGGGCATCATATTGTCGAGCCCATATTTGAAGTACCTGTCGAATAAGTCACAAATATGTTCTGGTGTAACATATCTCTGTCCACAGTATTCTGCTCTATTTTACTCTGAACTTCCTACTTCTATATAGTGGCAGAAGAAAGGAGAATCAAATCCTCTCTTCTCTTTTTTCCCCCTTTTTTTTTTTTTTTTTTTTTTTTTTTTTTTTTTTTTTTTTTTTTTTTTTTTTTTTTTTTTTTTTTTT